>NC_069505.1:598433463-598447467 GCF_027579735.1 Bombina bombina | reverse complement strand
GAAGTGGACCGAGCGCTACACCCAGGGCCTTAAGCTTACTAACTATATAGCCTCCTAGTAGGCTAACAATACAAAAGTTTAAAATGGGGAGAGAGTAAGCGCTAAAAAGCTTAAAAGGCTAGTAAAAGGTACATTTTTAATACATATAAAAATTTACAAATGGCAATCAGACGCATGGATCCATGTCTGACTTAACAAAAAAAAAAAAATATATATATAATAAACAAATCTAAAAATATCTAAAAATATCCAATGGAGTATAGCATGTGACGCTGACTTAGTGAGCCAGTGATGAGGAGTTAGGACATGTACATTCAATAATATAAACAACCTAAGTGAGTGATTGAGTGCACACAATAGCTTTCAACAAAGAAAAATAGCATTCACAAAAAATAGTGTTCACAAAAATTGGCGTACATAAAAAATGTTCAAATGTTCAACCGGTTATATGTAAGTGAAATCCAGTAGTGTTTCCTCCAAAGTGACGTGTAGAAATATAACGTGAAGTCAATAATAGTAGAATGTAAACGTTGAGTGGGTCAAATTATTGTGGTTCAGCTGCTAAATTAAAAAATTGTAAATCCGTGAGGTGTATAAAAATAAAAATAAAAATAACTTGTGAAAAAATCCACGTGGAAAACTTGAATTCAAATGATAAACAAAGGTCAAAAATCAAAAGACAAAAATCAAAAGACAAAAATATCAAAAGACAAAAATAGAAAATCAGTGACAATATTAAAAAGCACTAAAGATCTAGTGAAAACAAATCCTTAATTCAGATGTTAAAAATCCTTGGTAAGATCCATAACAAACAAATACATCGATAAAATACCTAAAAGGGAACAAAAGAGAAACAAATAGTGCAACACTGTATATGATATATAATATAGGTAATTAAAACCAAGCTCACCAGTATGCCAACGTGTTTCGGCCTAGACTAGGCCTTTCTCAAGACTATACTGTATCAGAAAATCTGGGAGCTTTAAGTAGGGTCAGTGTTGAAATGATTGGTGCTGTTTTGGCGCCATTTTTAGAGGCACCTCCCTTTCCTGTTTCACCCATTGCATCTCTGGGATATTTCCTATGTTATGTTTCCTGTTTCACCCATTGCATCTCTGGGATATTTCCTATGTTATGTTTCCTGTTTCACCCATTGCATCTCTGGGATATTTCCTATGTTATGTTTCCTGTTTCACCCATTGCATCTCTGGGATATTTCCTATGTTATGTTTAGTTTTCCCATCTTAAAGGTTAATTGGTTCCTATTATTGCCACAAATTGTAGTATAAATCTAGATTTTCCTATTTATTTGTTTTTTATTTTCATTATTAGGTAATAGTAGCGTTTTGTCAATGTTGTTATTATTATATTCTGTGTTAACTCAGCTAGTTTTCTGGGCGGGTTTCCCCTTTCTTTGGGCTCAAATTGCTTATTTATTTACATGGACTGGTTCTCATTTATGAATTGCCCCTGTTGATGTCAAAAACTTAATTTCAAATGCGATCTTATTTTGAAAATTGCTATGACCGGAAGTGGCCTGGTATCGCGGCATCAACTTCCGGTTTAGCTTTTGGGAGACATTGTTTATTCGATACACCGGTCTCTATCATGTGACCGGAAGTTCTTTGGTCCACCGGTCTGCATCATATGACCGGAAGGTGCAGCATCATATTGCCCATTGACTTATGGGATATGTAGTTCCCTCACTTATTAGGACTACAGATCTTTCTCAGATATTCGGTATTACCCGATCTTACTATGGCTCATTGTCTCTGTGTCTATAACATATAATGTCAGAGTCAATGTGCCAATATGTAATAGAATTGGTTACTGGGAATAGTCAATTCTTTGAATAATGTATGTAATTTCTTACAATGCTAATCTGTCACTTCTTATAGTAAAACTGCTTCTAATAAAACTTGCTATATTAATTCTAAGCACATTCTTGGATCCTAATAAAACTCACTTTCTTAATTCTAGGCACATTCTTGGATCCTAATATTGAATAGCTTTACAATTTACTTTTATTTGTTCATACTTTCGTAATGGATAGCCGTTTCACTGCTTCCTTCTAGTTCTTTTGAAAATAAAGCCTATGGGTATTCTCAAGGAGCCATTGAGTCATATATGACCTTGATAAAGTATAGACCTGCAATGTTTATCTAACTTAACATTGTGAGACGTTTATTGCATCCTAATGCTGTATCTCACCGCCGATGGTGGGATGACAAACTGTAATGTCTCAAGAGGGATCAAGGATCTTCCTATCTGTTCACAGTGAAGGTGTAAGCTCAAATCTAATTGGGAGGGTTTCATTACATTTGTATGTGTATATAAAGGACTTTAGGTGACCATTAACCAGAAATCAGCTGGTGTAAGATCAGACGTAAATACACTCAAAGTGATGGCTTCTGTTTGACTTTGGGGCAGACGTGGGGTAGAGGATACAAGATACAAAATCTTCAAATTATGATATTTCATTTCACACATTAAGTAGTCCTACATTGGATTGTTATGTATAGACCAGTGTATGAATACAGGTTTTTTTCTTTTCTATGATACTTTTTTAGTTCAATATGACAATTTTAAAGTTGTCATACTGAATGTGTTCAGTTTGACAAAGCTGGGTGTATTCAATACGACATTGTCGCAATTCTTTAGGTCTATTATTCCCGTGTATGGATCTGTTGCCAGGTGTTAATTACTTGACAAATGTACTTATGCTTGTATATTTACTCATTGGTGCTGATGTATATTTGTGACCAAATTGTCCTATGCCTGATGTTATGTTTCTCTCTCTGATATGATTTTGTTCTTTAATGAGCGACTAACATTTTGTAATACAGAACAAGTATTATGCCCACTCTGAATTTTTACATTTCCCTTGGTTTTTATAGGAAACGGAGAGGGTTAGTATTTTCGATTTCACTTCCACTCTAGTTTATAGCTTTCATGTATTCGATCTCCCTTTATAGGTACATAGAAAATAGTGATGAATGCAGAGGTAAATATTTAGTTGGGATACTGTGTGGGGTAACCAACTTAGCGGTCGCATGTTGGGATCCTATCTCTAACTTAGGTCATATCATATTTGAACACTCAGAGATGGATGGTGGTTGTTATTTAATAGATGTCATTTAATGGAGATCAGGTGTGCAAGGTCTTCTTTCTGATTTAAACCTCTAGGGTATAGACAGTCCATCATAAATATCCATCTTGACTCATTGAATAGTAGTTTTTGCTCATGGTTTCCTCCTCTCCAGTCTTTTTTGACCTTCTGTATCCCAAAATAACTAAAATCTTTCAGATTCCCCTTGTGGGTAGTTGCAAAATGCTTGTAGAGTGGGGTATCTATTCTGCCTTTCTCTATGCATAGGATGTGTTCCCTGATCCTATCTTTGAGGGCCCTTGATGTCTGCCCTATATATTGTAATCCGCAGGAGCAGGAAACTAGATAGATCACATTTTTTGTCGCTACATCTGATCAACTCTTTGATCCTATGTTTCTCGTTTCTCTGATGTGATGAGAAAGTATCCGTTTTTCGTCCGTTCTTACAAGCTTTACAGCTTGGACATGGGTAGAAGCCTTTAATGCTTTTTCCTTGGTGATTGGTCGTGTCGTTATTATTTCCTTTCCTAGGTATACTAGGAGCTATCATCGTTTTCAGGTTCCTAGTTTCTCCTATAAATGAATCTCGGATGTGGATTCAGCCTTTCCCCAATCACGTCATCATCTTTGAGTATCGCCCAATGTTTCTTAATAATCTTTTCCAGGATGGATCTGTTCTCACAGTACTCGGATATCATAGGCACGTTGATTGTTTCATCATCCCAGGTTTTTCTTGGTTTGTTTTTATAACTCAGGAGGTTCTCTCTCTTGATCTTACTGACTTCTTCGATTTTATCATCCAACGACTTATTGTCATACCCTCTTTCCAAGAAACGTTGTTTCAGTATGTCAGCCTGTGCAGTCCATTGTTCTATAGTAGAACAATTTTTCTTGACCCTCAAGAATTGGCCCTTGGGTATATTTGACTTCCAGGTGGGATGATGGCAGCTTGTGTTATGGATATAGTTGTTACAGTCAACCTCCTTGAAGAAGGTTGACGTCTCGAGCTTCCCATCTTTCACTTCAATTCTCAGATCCAGAAAGTCCAGTTTCTCTTGGCTGTATTGGTATGTAAACTTAAGATTCTTTTCGTTGTGGTTCATTACATTGATAGTATGTAGCAGATCTTCCAATGTTCCACTCCAAATCAAAAAGATGTCATCTATATATCTTGAATATAGGACCAGGTCCGCGCCAGCTGGACATGAGTCCCAGAAGATGTTTTCCCATAGGCCCATGTAGAGATTGGCGTAGCTTGGCGCGAACCTGGTCCCCATTGCTGTGCCGCACAATTGCCTGTAAAACGGATTATTGTTACAGAAATAGTTGTGATTCAAGATATATTTAATACAGTCCAAAATGAATATCCTCTGTTCTTCTGGTATTTCCTCATCCTTTAGTAGGAATGAGTTTACTGCTTCAATTCCTAGGTCATGTGGGATACTTGTATAAAGTGACGTAACGTCACATGTGGCCATTATATAGTTGTTCTTCCAGGTCATTGAATTTAGCAGTGACAGAATTTGTGTGGAGTCTCTGAGATGTGATGGTAATGATATTACATATTTCTGTAACATCTTATCCACGTATTCAGATAAGTTGCTTGTCAAAGATCCTATCCCAGATATAATGGGCCTTCCTGGTGGATCGTTTAAGGATTTATGGACTTTCGGTAGTTGATAAAATACGGGTGTTTTTGGGTATGGTATTCTTATGTAATTATATTCCCTTTCACTGAGTATCCCTTCGGTTTTAGCTGTTCCGAGGAGGGCATCCAGCTCTTTCTTGAACCTAACTACTGGGTTGCTGCAGAGCTTTTGGTAGGTATTGGTGTCATTTAGAA
Source organism: Bombina bombina (assembly GCF_027579735.1). Lineage (NCBI taxonomy): Eukaryota > Metazoa > Chordata > Amphibia > Anura > Bombinatoridae > Bombina > Bombina bombina. The sequence continues at coordinate 598,442,515 of NC_069505.1, read as the reverse complement.
TCCTCAGACATTCGTCCTCATACTTTACCTTGTCCATAATAACAATTTCACCTCCTTTGTCGGCTGGTTTTATAGTCAGTTTATGATTCTTTTCTAGGCTTTTAATTGTCTCCAATTGTGATCTTGTCAGATTATGCCTGATTTTATTACATTTGGATAAATTCAGGTTCCTGATGTCTTGACAGATATTCATTTCAAATGTCTCGATGTGACTCCCTTTGCTGGTTATAGGGTAGAATGAAGACTTCGCCTTCAGATCAGTATGCGTAAATCTGTTATCTATATTCCTACTTAGAGGTGTTTGATAAGTATCAATGGGAGATTTTAGGAAATGCCTTTTTAGGGTTAATTTCCTTACCAGCTCCTTTGCGCTTATGAAAGTTTGAAACTTGTCCATTTTCTTAGATGGAGCAAAGCTCAGTCCATATGAGAGTACCTCTTTCTCTTTTTCTGTCAGAACTGTGGAGCTTAAGTTAAACAGTCCTTTCGTCGTTTTGACAGTATCAACACTTCTGGGGTCGCTACTCTTTGGGCTTCGTGTTATGATCTGTTCAGGCTTCTGTTTCCTTGACCTGCTGCCCCCTCTGGACCCTCTAGAGGTCTTTTTTTGTTTACGGAACAGGATTGTTCTTCCATGTCCAGGTTCTTTCTCTTTAATGTTGATTTGTTTTTCTCTTTTTCCCTTGGTGGAAGGGGGCTTTCCCCTAAAAAAACCTCGCCTGTTTTCTTGGCCTTTTTCTTGTATTGTAACACTCCTATGTTGTTGTGGGGTGTGTTTTTGTTGGCCCACCTTCACATTGGAGTATTGTTGGTTGTTCCTCCATTGTGATTCTTTGGATATATTTTGGTTGTAGGGAGGGTCATCTTTCCAACTTTGTTTTCTGTGTCCGTTATACATGTAATCATTGTGTTCTCTATGGCCTGTATGTGCATAAGGTCTCTCATCAAACCTCAAATGATTTTTCCTTTGGTCCATGAAGAATGGACTCTTTCCATAGTTGTCCCCTAGTGGAAACGGTGATCTTCTATCATCACGATAATGGTGCTGCCGTCTGTGATAATGAGTTTGTGGACGGAGGTGGCCATAGTATGGCCTGGTATTTCCAAACCTGGGTTCATGTTCCCAATTTGTTTGGTCCTGGTTTCTTCTGTTGTCATAGCGTGGTCTCCTTTCGGGGTAGTTGTAGTTGTTATAATCTCTCGGGTATTGTTGGTCCTCCTGGTGTGCATTATACACATAGCTTCTGTTGTATGGAGAATCTCTTGTGTGAGAATAGTAGCTGTTGTTTGGCCTGACAGGGGACCGGAAGTACGGTCTTCGTCTTCCATAACTCTCATTCCCTGTTTTGGAATAGTATCCCTGTTTTTTCTTTTTTCTATAGTTCACCTCTGTCCAGTTGTCTCTTACATCTTCCGTTCTCTCTTCACTGTCTTGTTCTGTTGTGTCTTGCGGACAGTTCCCCCTTTCCTCATACGGTGGGTCGGTCTCTCGTGTGTTGTCCATATCTACCGATTTTTTGGCATCCAATTCTCTATTTAGTTTCTTCATCTTTTTCTGGATTACGTCCTCTCTCGTTTTCGTGACTAGTTTTATTAGAGTTTCTCTTCTTTCGGTTATTTCTTTAGATTCTGGTTCTGTGCTGTCCAGATTAGTTAGTAGTACCTCATCATCTTTAATCTCATCATCTAGTTTTAAGATTAGGGATGACTTAAATTCAATGATGAGTCTCATTAGTTGTCTTGAAGTTTCCAATAGGATATGCATCCATTTTTCTGCAAAATCTGGATCAGCTAACTGAAATGAACACTCTTTTCTAATAATCAAGCCTTTAGGAATGATGTCCAGTTCTAAACATTTGTTTAGAAATGAAATTTCGGCTTTATACTTAACTTCAGAAATAAGAAGTTTTTCTAAGTTTCTGAAAATAGATTGAATGTCTAATCTGTCTGGATCATTGTCATGATCATCTAACGGTGTGGTTATACTTAGGGTAATATCCCTTCTGAGTGTTGACAACAGATCCATATTGGTGTATGGGAATAAGACGGGCTATAGCCTATAATTGGGAAATTCCTGTGCAGTACTTTGTAGAATGCTGCACTAATATCAGGGGTCTTGGTGTGTGGCTGCTTGGGACCTACTAGGAAAGACCAATCTATAAGAACAGGAGAAGTGGACCGAGCGCTACACCCAGGGCCTTAAGCTTACTAACTATATAGCCTCCTAGTAGGCTAACAATACAAAAGTTAAAATGGGGAGAGAGTAAGCGCTAAAAAGCTTAAAAGGCTAGTAAAAGGTACATTTTAATACATATAAAAATTTACAAATGGCAATCAGACGCATGGATCCATGTCTGACTTAACAAAATATATATATATATATATATATATATATATATAATAAACAAATCTAAAAATATCTAAAAATATCCAATGGAGTATAGCATGTGACGCTGACTTAGTGAGCCAGTGATGAGGAGTTAGGACATGTACATCCAATAATATAAACAACCTAAGTGAGTGATTGAGTGCACACAATAGCTTTCAACAAAGAAAAATAGCATTCACAAAAAATAGTGTTCACAAAAATTGGCGTACATAAAAAATGTTCAAATGTTCAACCGGTTATATGTAAGTGAATCCAGTAGTGTTTCCTCCAAAGTGACGTGTAGAAGTATAACGTGAAGTCAATAATAGTAGAATGTAAACGTTGAGTGGGTCAAATTATTGTGGTTCAGCTGCTAAATTAAAAAATTGTAAATCCGTGAGGTGTATAAAAATAAAAATAAAAATAACTTGTGAAAAAATCCACGTGGAAAACTTGAATTCAAATGATAAACAAAGGTCAAAAATCAAAAGACAAAAATCAAAAGACAAAAATATCAAAAGACAAAAATAGAAAATCAGTGATAATATTAAAAAGCACTAAAGATCTAGTGAAAACAAATCCTTAATTCAGATGTTAAAAATCCTTGGTAAGATCCATAACAAACAAATACATCGATAAAATACCTAAAAGGGAACAAAAGAGAAACAAATAGTGCAACACTGTATATGATATATAATATAGGTAATTAAAACCAAGCTCACCAGTATGCCAACGCGTTTCGGCCTAGACTAGGCCTTTCTCAAGACTATACTGTATCAGAAAATCTGGGAGCTTTAAGTAGGGTCAGTGTTGAAATGATTGGTGCTGTTTTGGCGCCATTTTTAGAGGCACCTCCCTTTCCTGTTTCACCCATTGCATCTCTGGGATATTTCCTATGTTATGTTTCCTGTTTCACCCATTGCATCTCTGGGATATTTCCTATGTTATGTTTCCTGTTTCACCCATTGCATTGTGACTGTCATTTATAAAGTAACCACTGTTACTGTCATTTATTAGGTAACTTTATAAATGACAGTCACAGTGGTTACCTTATAAATGACAGTCACAGTGGTTACCTTATAAGTGACAGTCACAGTGATTACCTTATAAATGACAGTCACAGTGGTTACCTTATAAATGACAGTCACAGTGATTACCTTATAAATGACAGTCAGAGTAGTTATCTTATAAATGACGGTCACAGTGATTACCTAATAAATGACAGTCACAGTGGTTACCTTATAAATGACAGTCACAGTGGTTACCTTATTAATGACAATCACAGTGATTACCTTATAAGTGACAGTCACAGTGATTACCTTATAAATGACAAGCACAGTGATTACCTTATAAATGTCAGTCACAGTGGTTACCTTATAAATGACAGTCACAGTGATTACCTAATAAATGACAGTCACAGTGGTTACCTTATAAATGACAGTCACAGTGCTTACCTTATAAATGAGTCACAGTGGTTACTTTATAAATGACAGTCACAGTGGTTACCTTATAAGTGACAGTCACAGTGGTTACCTTATAAGTGACTGTCACAGTGGTTACCTTATAAATGACAGTCACAGTGGTTACCTTATAAATGACAGTCACAGTGATTACCTTATAGATAACAGTCACAGTAGTTATCTTATAAATGACAGTCACAGTGGTTACCTTATAAATGACAGTCACAGTGGTTACCTTATAAGTGACAGTCACAGTGATTACCTTATAAATGACGTCACAGTGATTACCTTATAAATGACAGTCACAGTAGTTATCTTATAAATGACAGTCACAGTGGTTACTTTATAAATGACAGTCACAGTGGTTACCTTATAAATGACAGTCACAGTGGTTACCTTATAAGTGACAGTCACAGTGATTACCTTATAAATGACAGTCACAGTGGTTACCTTATAAATGACAGTCACAGTGATTACCTTATAAATAACAGTCACAGTGATTACCTAATAAATGACAGTCACAGTGGTTACCTTATAAATGACAGTCACAGTGGTTACCTTATTAATGACAATCACAGTGATTACCTTATAAATGACAGTCACAGTGGTTACCTTATAAATGACAGTCACAGTGATTACCTAATAAATGACAGTCACAGTGGTTACCTTATAAATGACAGTCACAGTGGTTACCTTATAAGTGACAGTCACAGTGATTACCTTATAAATGACAGTCACAGTGCTTACCTTATAAATGAGTCACAGTGGTTACCTTATAATGACAATCACAGTGATTACCTTATAAATGACAGTTACAGTAGTTACCTTATAAGTGACAGTCACAGTGGTTACCTTATAAATGACAGTCACAGTGATTACCTTATAAATGACAGTCACAGCGGTTACTTTATAAATGACAGTCACAGTGGTTACCTTATAAGTGACAGTCACAGTGATTACCTTATAAATGACAGTCACAGTGATTACTTTATAAAGGACAGTCACAGTGATTACCTTATAAATGACAGTCACAGTGGTTACCTTATAAATGACAGTCACAGCGGTTACTTTATAAATGACAGTCACAGTGGTTACCTTATAAGTGACAGTCACAGTGATTACCTTATAAATGACAGTCACAGTGATTACTTTATAAAGGACAGTCACAGTGATTACCTTATAAATGACAGTCACAGTGGTTACCTTATAAATGACAGTCACAGCGGTTACCTTATAAATGACAGTCACAGCGGTTACTTTATAAATGACAAGCACAGTGGTTACCTTATAAATGACAGTCACAGTGGTTACCTTATAAATGACAGTCACAGTGGTTACCTTATTAATGACAATCACAGTGATTACCTTATTAATGAAAATCACAGTGATTACCTTATAAGTGACAAGCACAGTGATTACCCTATGTGTCTGTATGTTTAGTGTGTGTATATGTTTTGTGTCTGTATATATGCATAGTGTGTGTATATGTTTAGTGTGTGTGTATGTTTTGTGTGTCTGTATATATGCATAGTGTGTGTATATATGTTTAGTGTGTCTGTATATATGTATAGTGTGTGTAGTATATGTTTAGTGTGTCTGTATATATGCATAGTGTCTGTATATATGCATAGTGTGTGTGTATATGTTTAGTGTGTCTGTATATATGCATAGTGTGTGTGTATATGTTTAGTGTGTCTGTATATATGCATAGTGTGTGTGTATATGTTTAGTGTGTCTGTATATATGCATAGTGTGTGTATATGTTTAGTGTGTGTGTGTATGTTTAGTGTGTGTATATGTTTTGTGTGTCTGTATATATGCATAGTGTGTGTATATGTTTAGTGTGTGTGTATATATGTTTAGTGTGTCTAGTATATGTTTAGTGTGTCTGTATATATGCATAGTGTGTGTAGTATATGTATAGTGTGTGTATATGTTTAGTGTGTCTGTATATATGTATAGTGTGTGTGTATATGTTTAGTGTGTCTGTATATATGCATAATGTGTGTGTATATGTTTAGTGTGTCTGTATATATGCATAGTGTGTGTAGTATATGTTTAGTGTGTGAAGTATATGTATAGTGTGTGTGTATGTTTACAGTGTGTGGTATGATCTGTATATATGTATAGTGTGTGTTTATCTATAGTGTCTGTATATATGTATAGTGTGTGTTTATGTATAGTGTGTGTATGTGTATAGTGTGTGTATATCTATAGTGCCTGTATATATGTATAGTGTATGTGTAAAATGTGTGTGTGTGTATGTATATATATATATATATATATATATATATATATATATATATATATATATATATATATATATACATAGTGTGTATGTGTATCTGTATAGTGTGTTTATATATATATATATATATATATATATATATGTGTGTGTGTATATATGTATTGTGTCTGTATATGTGTATAGTGTGTGTATATCTATATTGTGTGTGTATATATGCATAGTATGTGTGTATATATGTATAGTGTGTATGTGTATGTACATGTGTATAGTGTGTATATGTATAGTGTGTGTGTGTGTATATATATATATAACACACAGAGAAAACCCAGCACTCACTTACAAGCTCTCAGCTAAGATTTAAAAGCAAAAATGGAAAGGTTAGTCACCGCATCTGGCCAAATGGGACAAGCTCAGGTACCACGTCAAGGTCCTCTCCAATACCTGAGACCCTAAAACAGCCACACAATGCAAGCTTTCAAAACCTTAAAAATGACAGTCACAGTGATTACCTTAAAAATGACAGTCACAGTGATTACCTTATAAATGACAGTCACAGTGGTTACCTTATAAGTGACTGTCACAGTGATTACCTTATAAATGACAGTCACAGTGGTTACCTTATAAATGACCGTCACAGTGATTACCTTAAAAATGACTGTCACAGTGGTTACCTTATAAATGACAGTCACAGTGGTTACCTTATAAATGACAGTCACAGTGATTACCTTAAAAATGAGTGTCACAGTGGTTACCTTATAAATGACAGTCACAGTGGTTACCTTATAAATGACAGTCACAGTGATTACCTTATAAATGACAGTCACAGTGGTTACCTTATAAATGACAGTCACAGTGGTTACCTTATAAATGACAGTCACAGTGGTTACCCTTATAAATGACAGTCACAGTGATTACCTTAAAAATGACTGTCACAGTGGTTACCTTATAAATGACAGTCACAGTGATTACCTTATAAGTGACGGTCACAGTGGTTACCTTATAAATGACAGTCACAGTGGTTACCTTATAAATGACAGTCACAGTGATTACCTTATAGATAACAGTCACAGTAGTTATCTTATAAATGACAGCACAGTGGTTACCTTATAAGTGACAGTCCCGACAGTCACAGTGGTTACCTAAAAATGAGAGTCACAGTGATTACCTTAAAATGAGAGTCACAGTGGTTACCTTATAAATGACAAGTCACAGTGATACCTTATAAATGACTGTCACAAGTGAGTTACCTTCATAAATGACAAGTCACGCGTGGGATTAGCCTTATAATGACAGACAGTGGTACGTAAATGGTCACAGTGCGTTACCTTATAAATGACAGACGACAGTGATTGCCTTAAAATGACTGGTTCACAGTGGTCTACCTTATAAATGACAGTCACAGTGATTACCTTATAAGTGACGGTCACAGTGGTTACCTTATAAATGACAGTCACAGTGGTTACCTTATAAATGACAGTCACAGTGATTACCTTATAGATAACAGTCACAGTAGTTATCTTATAAATGACAGTCACAGTGGTTACCTTATAAGTGACAGTCACAGTGGTTACCTTATAAGTGACAGTCACAGTGATTACCTTATAAATGACAGTCACAGTGGTTACCTTATAAATGACAGTCACAGTGATTACCTTATAAATGACAGTCAGAGTAGTTATCTTATAAATGACGGTCACAGTGATTACCTAATAAATGACAGTCACAGTGGTTACCTTATAAATGACAGTCACAGTGGTTACCTTATTAATGACAATCACAGTGATTACCTTATAAGTGACAGTCACAGTGATTACCTTATAAATGACAATCACAGTGGTTACCTTATAAATGACAGTCACAGTGGTTACCTTATAAGTGACAGTCACAGTGATTACCTTATAAATGACAATCACAGTGGTTACCTTATAAATGAGTCACAGTGGTTACCTTATAATGACAGTCACAGTGATTACCTTATAAATGACAGTCACAGCGGTTACTTTAAAAATGACAGTCACAGTGGTTACCTTATAAGTGACAGTCACAGTGGTTACCTTATAAGTGACTGTCACAGTGGTTACCTTATAAATGACAGTCACAGTGATTACTTTATAAATGACAGTCACAGTGGTTACCTTATAAATGACAGTCACAGTGGTTACCTTATAAATGTCAGTCACAGTGGTTACCTTATAAGTGACAGTCACAGTGGTTACCTTATAAGTGACAGTCACAGTGATTACCTTATAAATGACGTCACAGTGATTACCTTATAAATGACAGTCACAGTAGTTATCTTATAAATGACAGTCACAGTGGTTACTTTATAAATGACAGTCACAGTGGTTACCTTATAAATGACAGTCACAGTGGTTACCTTATAAGTGACAGTCACAGTGATTACCTTATAAATGACAGTCACAGTGGTTACCTTATAAATGACAGTCACAGTGATTACCTAATAAATGACAGTCACAGTGGTTACCTTATAAATGACAGTCACAGTGATTACCTTATAAATGACAGTCACAGTGGTTACCTTATAAATGACAGTCACAGTAGTTACCTTATAAGTGACAGTCACAGTGGTTACCTTATAAATGACAGTCACAGTGGTTACCTTATAAATGACAGTCACAGTGGTTACCTTATAAGTGACAGTCACAGTGATTACCTTATAAATGACAGTCACAGTGCTTACCTTATAAATGAGTCACAGTGGTTACCTTATAATGACAATCACAGTGATTACCTTATAAATGACAGTCACAGTGATTACCTTATAAATGACAGTCACAGCGGTTACTTTATAAATGACAGTCACAGTGGTTACCTTATAAGTGACAGTCACAGTGATTACCTTATAAATGACAGTCACAGTGATTACTTTATAAAGGACAGTCACAGTGATTACCTTATAAATGACAGTCACAGTGGTTACCTTATAAATGACAGTCACAGCGGTTACTTTATAAA
>NC_069505.1:597899331-598037846 GCF_027579735.1 Bombina bombina | reverse complement strand
ATTGCTCTCTCTCCCCCTCTGCACTGCTCTCTGCTCCTCTCTCCCCCTTTCTTTTGCTCTCTCTCTCTCCCTCTCTTTTGCTCTCTCTCCCCCTCTCTTTTGCTCTCTCCTCCCCCTCTCTTCTTCTTGCTCTCTCCCCCTCCTCTTTTGCTCCTCTCCCCTCTCTCTTTTGCTCTCTTCTCCCCCTCTCTCTTTTGCTCCTTTCCCTCTCTTTTGCTCTCTCTCCCCCCGCTCTCTTTTGCTCTCTCTCCTCCCCCTCTCTTTTGTCTCTCTCTCCCCCTCCTCTCTTTGCTCTCTCTCCCCATCTTGTTTGCTCTCTCTCCCTCTCTTTTGCTCTCTCTCTCCTCTCTTTTGCTCTCTCGCCCCCCTCTCTTTTGCTCTCCCTCTCCCCCTTATCTTTTGCTCTCTCTCCCCAATCTTGTTTGCTCTCTCTCTCCCTCTCTCTTTTGCTCTCTCTCCCCCCCCTCTCTTTTGCTCTCTCTCCCCCCGCTCTTTTGCTCTCTCTCTCCCCCCCTCTCTTTTGCTCTCTCTCTCCCCTCTCTCTTTTGCTCTCTCTCTCTCCCCCCCTCTCTTTTGCTCTCTCTCTCCCGCTCTTTTGCTCTCTCCCCTTTCCTCTCTTTTGCTCTCTCTCCCCCTCTCTTTAGCTCTTCCTCTCCTTCTCTATTTTGCTCTCTCGCCCCCTCTCTTTTGCTCACCCGCTCCCCCCCTCTCTTTTGCTCTCTCTCCCCCCCTCTCTTTTGCTCTCTCTCTTCCCTCTTTTTTGCTCTTTCTCCCCCTTTTTTTTGCTCTCTCCCCCCTCTCTTTTGCTCTCTCTCCCCTCTCTTTTGCTCTCTCTCTTCCCTCTTTTTTGCTCTTTCTCCCCTTTGTTTTGCTCTCTCTCCCCCTCTCTTTTGCTCTCTCTCCCCCCCTCTCTTTTGCTCTCTCTCCCCCCCTATTGTTTGCTCTTTCTCTCACCTCTCTTTTGCTCTCTCTATCCCTCTCTCTTTTGCTCTCTCTCTCCCCCTCTCTTTTGCTCTCTCTCTCCTTCTCTTTTGCTCTCTCTCCTTTTCTCTCTTTTGCTCTCTCTCCCCCTCTCTTTTGCTCTCTCTCCCCCTCTCTTTTGCTCTCCCCCCTCTTGTTTGCTCTATCTCTCCCTCTCTCTTTTGCTCTCTCTCTCTCCCCCCTCTCTTTTGCTCTCTCTCTCCCCCCGCTCTTTTGCTCTCTCTCCTCCCCTCTCTTTTGTTCTCTCTCCCCCTCTCTTTTGCTCTCTCTCCCCATCTTGTTTGCTCTCTCTCTCCCCCTCTCTTTTGCTCTCTATCTCTCCTCTCTTTTGCTCTCTCGCCCCCTCTCTTTTGCTCTCCCTCTCCCCCTCTCTTTTGCTCTCTCTCCCCAATCTTGTTTGCTCTCTCTCTCCCTCTCTCTTTTGCTCTCTCTCCCCCCCTCTCTTTTGCTCTCTCTCCCCCCGCTCTTTTGCTCTCTCTCTCCCCCCTCTCTTTTGCTCTCTCTCTCCCTCTCTCTTTTGCTCTCTCTCTCTCCCCCCTCTCTTTTGCTCTCTCTCTCCCGCTCTTTTGCTCTCTCCCCTTTCCTCTCTTTTGCTCTCTCTCCCCCTCTCTTTAGCTCTTCCTCTCCTTCTCTATTTTGCTCTCTCGCCCCCTCTCTTTTGCTCACCCGCTCCCCCCTCTCTTTTGCTCTCACTCCCCCCTCTCATTTTCTCTCTCTCTCCCCTCTCATTTGCTCTCTCTCTCTCCCCTCTCATTTGCTCTCTCTCTCCTCTCATTTGCTCTCTCTCCCCCTCTCTTTTGCTCTCTCTCCCTCCTCTCTTTTGCTCTTTCTCTCTCCCCTCTTGTTTGCTCTCTCGCTCCCCTCTCTTTTGCTATCTCTTCCCTTTATGTTTTTATCTCTCTTCCCTCTCTTTTGCTCTCTCTCTACCCCTGTCCTTTTTTTTTATTAGGGCACTCCCACTGCCTCCCCTTCCCTGCTGAGCCGCTCTCCCACCGGCACCAGCAGAAGATCGTTACAGACGGTGATACACACAGTGTCATCATCTGTAACGACAAGGCATCTGACCTCATATGGAGGCGGAGCACCGATCGCACTCTGGCTCCATATGCGGCAGATGCTTGAAGCTTCAGAAGCTCCAGGTCTCAGCTGTTATGTTACAGCTGAGAGTTGGAGCTCCTGAAGCTGTCTCGCCACGAGGTGACTGAGCGCGCATCCAACATTCCTTTGAGGATGCGTGCGCTACTGCCGATGGCAATGGACGCTTACAAACACGATTATTATATAGATGAACGGAATTATTATGAATTAGAGCTAATTGGTGTTTATTAGTGCTATGTGATGAACTTTTTTTCTTTGCAAATAAGTTAAAACTGACACTCAGTATAAGCAAAATTGTAACAAGTAATTTACCTTTAAGACAATTAGTTTAGTATATATTTTTTAAGAGTGTATATACCCCTTTAAGCTATAAGGTTGTTGAGTTTGTATTTAAGGATGATGTCCCTGATGAAGAGCCGATTACGGCAGAAAATGCGTTGTGTATCAGCTGTGGTGTAAGGAGTGGTGTTAGTCCTATGTGTTTCACTGGAAAATAAAGAAGTTTGCTTTAACCTACAAGCATGTTTCTAACTGTATTTCATCAGTTCCTGTTTACATATATATATTTATATATATATATATATATATATATATATATATATATGTATATATATGTGTGTATATATATATATATATATATATATAGATATATAAGAAAATAACTCATTGTGTAGTTCATTAACAAATCTAGACAAGTCAGAAGGCTTGCTATATATATATATATATACAGTATAAAGGGAGAAAACCCTTTATCCAAAACTGCTTGGGTCCAGAAAAGGTTTGGATTTTGGAATATTTGTGCCATAGGCCACAATTTGGGCAAAGCCCTTTCTTAAGCATTATATATATAAATCATTTAAAATATTTATTTAGCTAAAGCCTACCATCACTTTAATTGTAAGCTCTAAATTAGATAATAAGCTCTTTGAAACAGACCCATACTTCTAAGCCATTTTTTATTTTCAATTCTTATATCCTGAATTGATCTCTATATAAGTGAAAGTGCCCTTATGGCGATGTAATAACAACATAATATTAAAACACAATCAGAACATTGTAACATGACATATACATTCCAAGGAACAAGTAGACACAAAACAAAGTCTTAGCACCATAAGGATAATTTGTTAATAATACACACAGGGAGTTTAGGTGTGCTGCTCTTCCGCAACCTTGTATACATTCCAATATCAATACATACAATTATTCTAATAATGAGACATCGAAGAGGAGAATCCTTCATAGTGGATGTGATGTTATTAACAAGAAGTCAGGGACTGGTTAGCACAGCTTCAAAATAAAATGTCATGCAACACTGGGGTATACGCTTGAGCACTGACATTTGGAGAGCTGTTTTCACACGCAGCTGGTAGCCAAGTTGCCTTCACCAATCCAAGATGCTGCGAAGCTGGTGATTTATTCCAGTGCACTCACTAAATATTGTAGGCTCAGTCTCTGGTCATGTTAATAAGGTACATATAAAATGGCTCACTTCAATCATGGGTAGATCCACAAATAATAACACAGGGTTCTGCCTGGATCTGCCGACATACGTTTCACCTCAGTGAGCTTCTTCTGGCGGATTTACATATCACAAACCATCAAGAATTGCATCTCTGACTAAACTAACTGAATTAACTTTCCAATACGTCCAGGTAGAGATTTAATAAAGTTGTAACTATTAAGCACCATATTTGTACACCTTTTTGTACAGTTTACTGGGGGGGGGGAAAAAACAAATACAACTAATAAAACAAGTTTACAATGTTAATCTTTTCATACTGACATATATTCTATATCCTTGAATTGTCTTAAGATAATGGACCTTTTTTTATTATTATCAGGTATTTGTAGAGCGCCAGCAGATTCCGCCGCGCTGTAAACATAGTCGGTGTACAGGATAACGTTTGCAGGGATCAAGTGGGCAGAGGGCCCTGCCGAGAGTTTCACTGTTGTAGTCGGCTCTTATGAAGGCGATCTGCAAACAGATGGGCTCATAGGCTTACATTCTAAGGGGTTCAATGGGAAAGCAATGGAGTTAGAAAAGGTTAGTGTTGGTTGTATGCATCCCTGAATAGTAGAGTTTTTAGGGAGCGCTTGAAGCTGTTAAAACTAGGGGAGAGTCTTGTGGAGCGAGGCAGGGAGTTCCACAAGATGGGGGCCAGTCTGGAGAAGTCCTGTAAATGGGAATGTGAGGAAGTAACAAGAGAAGAGGAGAGGAGGAGATCCTGAGCTGATCGAAGGGGATGGGAGGGAGAGTGTCTGGAGACAAGTTCTGAAATGTAGGGGGGAGCAGTGCAGTTGAGAGCTTTGTATGTCAGAGTAAGGATTTTGTGTTTAATCCTAGAGGCAAGAGGAAGCCACTGAAGGGATTGGCAGAAAGGTGCAGCAGATGAAGAGTGACGAGTAAGGAAGATGAGCCTGGCAGAGGCATTCATAATGGATTGTAAAGGAGCTATGCGGCAGCTAGGTAGACCAAAGAGGACGGAGTTGCAGTAGTCAAGGCGGGAGAGGATGAGATGGATTAAAATCTTAGTTGTATCTTGTGTAAGGCAAAGTCTAATTTTAGAGATGTTTTAAGGTGGAAGTGACAGGCTTTAGCCAAGGACTGAATCTGAGGAGTGAAGGAAAGATCTGAGTCCAGTGTGACCCCAAGACATTGGGCATGCGGGGTAGGGGTAATGATGGAATTATCAACAGTTATAGAAATTTTGGGGATGGAGACATTGGAAGAAGGGGGAAAAATAAGGAATTCAGTTCAGTTTTGGAGAGATTTAGCTTAAGGTAGTGAGAGGACATCCAAGATGAGATATGAGAAAGACAGTTAGTGACACAGGTTAGTAAGGAAGGAGGTAGGTCTGGTGCAGAGAGGTAGATTTGGGTGTCATTGGCATACAAATGATATTGAAACCCATGGGACTTTGTTAAGGAACCTAATGATGACGTGTAGATTGAAAAGAGAAGGGGACCGAGGACAGAGCCTTGAGGTACCCCAACAGAAAGTGGTAACGGGGCAGAGGATGCTCCGGAGAAGGCTACACTAAATGTACGGTTAGTCAGATAGGAAGAGAACCACGAGAGAGCTGTGTCACAGATGCCGAAGGATTGGAGGGTTTTGAGCAGAAGAGGGTGGTCAACAGTGTGAAAGGCTGCAGACAGGTCAAGGAGGATAAGCAGAGAGAAGTGGCTTTTGGATTTTGCTGTAAGTAGGTCTTTGGTAACCTTGACAATTGCTGTCTCTGTAGAGTGATGGGGACGAAATCCAGATTGCAGTGGGTCAAGAAGAGAGTTTAGTGTAAGGAAATGGGATAGACGTGCGTATACTAGCTTTTCGAGGAGCTTTGAGGCAAGAGGGAGTAGGGAGATAGGGCAGTAGTTGGATGGAGAGGTTGGATTGAGGGAAGGTTTTTTGAGGATAGGTGTGACCAGTGCATGTTTTAGAGATGAGGGAAATATACCAGTGCTGAGGGAGAGGTTGAAAATGTGTGTGAGTATGGGGGTGAGAGTAGAAGAGAGGGAGGGGAGTAGCTGTGAGGGGATGGGGTTGAGGGAACAGGTAGTGAGATGGAAGGACAGAATAAGGGCAGAAACTTTGTCCTCGTTAACAGGGGCAAAAGAACTGCTTTTTTTGGATATTTGGGTTTTGGATGATTGTGAGCTTTCGAGGGGGTGGGAGATTGGTAGTATGTTGAGAGGTGATTTCACTTCTGATGGAGTCAATTTTGTTATTGAAGTGGCTGGGAAAATCTTGAGCTGAGAGAGATGTTGTATTAGGAGCTAGGGGTGGGCGAAGAAGAGTGTTGAACGTGGAGAACAGACGTTTTGGGTTAGAGGAAAGAGTAGAGATAAGATTAGAGAAGTATTGTTGCTTATAAAGATTATGGGCAGAATAGTAGGAGTTCAGGTTGAACTTGTAGTGAAGATAGTCAGCTGAGCTCCGAAATTTCCTCCAGTGTCGCTCGGCAGTACGGGAACATCTGCGTTGGTTCCCGTGTCAGAAGAGTATGTCAGGGCTGAGGATGAGAGTGTGGTTTCTGAGCTATGGTTGGAGGGGCCAGATTGTCAGTGACCAATGTAAGGGTGGAGTTATACTGGCAGATAGATTGGTCAGGGCATGAAAAGGAGGTGATGGATGAGAGGAGAGGTTTGAGAGAGCTAGCGAGCTGTTGCAGATCTAATGACTTAGTGCTTCTGTGAAGTTTGGTGTGAGGGGTAGAGGGAGGGGGAGTTGTAGGTAGGGAAGTGATGTTGCAAGTTAGGAGATGATGGTCAGAAAGAGGAAAAGGGGAGTTTATTAAATTTGAGATAGTGCATCGATAGGTGAAAATCAGATCAAGGGAATGACCATCTTTGTAAGTGGGAGAGTCAATCCATTGTGACAGGACGAAAGAGGAAGTGAGTTGAAGAAGTTGTTTTGCAGAGGAGGCAGTGGGATTGTCAAGAGGAATGTTGAAGTCACCAAGAATGATGGCAGGGGTGTCCGAGAAAAGGAAATAAGGAAGCCAGACAGCAAAGTGATCTAAAAATTGAGTTGGAGAGTCAGGGGGGCAGTATGTGACTACAACACGTATAGAGAGGGGAGAGAATAAACTAATCATGTGTGCTTCAAATGAAGAAAATGTGAGTGAAGAGAAGGGCTGTATTTGTTGAAAGGTGCAATGAGAGGAAAGTAAAATACCAAAACCACCTCCTTGTCTATTGCCAGACCTAGGAGTGTGGCTGAAATGGAGACCCCCATGTGACAGTGCAGCAGTGGATGCTGTGTCTGAAGAAGAGAGCCAGGTTTCAGTAAGAGGCAGAAGGTTAAGAGAGTGGGAGATAAAGAGATCATGGATAGAAGTGAGCTTGTTGCAAACAGAACGAGAGTTCCAGAGTGCACAAGTGAAGGGGGAGGTGGTTTTAGATGTAAGAGGAGTGTGATTATGGTTACCAGAGTTTTCTTTATGAAGTCTATTGAAAGGCCCACAAGGATGTGATAGGCTTGGAGGTTGTGAGGGACCAGGATTAGGGTAGATGTCTCCAGCAGCTAGTATGAGCAAGAGGGAGAGTGACATGAGATGAGAAGCAGAATTGCCGTAATGAGTAATGTTTTTTGGCTGAAGTGCAGGGGGGATAGAGAGTGTTTAGGAATAGGTAAAGTTCATGAGTACAAAAGTAAGGTGAGTATAAGAGAGATGGGCTAATGAACAGTGCAGGTGGAGAGGGAGAAGGAGTTATTGAGTAATGTAGTTTGTTGTAGAGACAATAGGTAGCAAAAAGGAGTGTGAAGATATTGTGCATTATTATGAAAGTAGGACCCAACTAAACACATAAGACACAGCAGCAGCAGCAATACTTACCAACTCTATTAGAAGTCTAATCCATGAATCAACCACAATTTCTATAAAGAAGTGACTTTGCAACTTCAGGGGTTATTTAATGAAGCACTTCTTTACAGAAATGGTGGTTGGTTTATGGAATAGACTTCCAGTAGAGGTTCTAAGGAGAAATAACCTAAGGGAATTCAAGAATGCACAAGTTAACTCTAGCTCATAGACTAAACTAATAAATATATTTTTATTTTTTAAATATATTTTCTCACACTTTAGCAAGATGTCAAGGAAATACAGTCTGGTTAGCCACAGATAAGTTCTGCAAACCATAGGTGAGACATTCACATGACTTCATTTCCCATTGTGGGAGGTCAATAAAATACGCTCTTATCAGTCCCTGGCCAGAGCAAACGGCAAAGACGTGAGCTGAGTTACCATATTATTCCTGAATCTTGTGCTGAATAGAGGTGAGTTCATATGTAAGGTATTTATAATGATATATATATATATATATATATATATATATATATATATATATATATATTATATTAAGCTTTGGTAATACTTTAGCTACATGATTTTGTTGTTTTTTTGTTTTTGTTAAGGGTTATATTTATGTAAGAATTAGATATTGTTCAGGTTATTTTTGTAGTGATAAAATTTCAGCTAGTGCAATCTGTGATTGGCTGCTTGAAACAGTAAAATATAATCTTTATTTTACTTTTTTGCACACTAACTTAAAGGGACATGAGACAACAATTTTATTTTATGATTTAGATAGAGCACATAGTATTAGATATTAATAAATGTAAAAAAAATAATTATTATTACAAAAAATAGCAAATTAGTAACATATAATCAATAACAAAAATAAGGGCAGTTAATATAAAATAAACAATTTGTCTATTTCATTCAAAAACACTAAACGTAACAATGTCAGTGTTTGATAGGCATGGACATAATCTTTATTTTAAATTAAGTTTGCACTTATTATTTTATTTATAATTTAATACTATTTTACACAACTTTGCTATTTATTTGTATATTTTATATATGATCTAATTTGATTTGATTTCTTGGTGTCCTTTGTTTAAAAGCATACCTAGGTAGCATTAATGCACAAATAGAGGCTCAGATAGAACAAAGAATCTACTTACCTTTAAAATATAATTTCATCATTGCCAGGATCTGTGACACTGGCTATTTTTGTAGTATCAGTAATGACCATACAAGATCATACTTTATAGTTTCACAAATGTAATCATCTTAAAACTAGTTCTTCAGAATCTGTTTATTTGTTTATTATTATTTTTTATTTCTCAACAGATCTTGATTATTCTAAATAAATCCATCTCTGAAGAGGATATTTGGAGTCCTGACATCATCTGCTGTAACACAGACTAGAGAACTACAATGTCTGGTATTACTCACATTTGATATAATTTGAAACCTACAGATCTACAAATAACATTGCTCCAATGTGATATTGTGTAGTCAAAATGAAAGTTTCATCATTCAGATACAGCAGCAATTTTAAGCAACTTTTGAATTTACTCCAATTATCAAATGTTCTTCATTCTTTTGGTATCTTTATTTGAAAAACAGGAATGTAAGCAGACAGACGATTATTTTATTCAGCACCTGGGCAGCACTTGCTGGTTGGTGGCTAAATGTAGGGTACTCAACCAAAAATAAGCCAGCTCCTAAGCTTACATTCCTGCCTTTTCAGATAAAGATACCAAGAGAACAAAGAAAAATTGATAATAGGAGCCAATTAGAAAGTTGCTTAAAATAGCTGCTCTCTGTGAATAATGAAAGTTTCATTTTGACTAGACTATCCCTTTAATAGCCTGCAGCACAACACGTTCTTATATTGATATATAGGGTATTTTAGTTTTTATAAATAAAGAACTATACATATTAGGCAATGCTAAAAAGCTTTTACAAATCAAAGCTTCCACTCAGTTTTCTCTTTACAAGCTGGTAGCTGTTTGCCAGGGTGGTTCAGCCAATCACAGGCCAAATTATGGCACAGGGGCGCAGGCGCATTCTAACTGCAGTCTATGGAGCTGTGAATGTGCAGGTGCAGTATTATTAGCTTTACAACTAAGCAGTAAGCTAGTAAGGAACTGACTGAGTAACAATTAAAGGGACAGTAAAGTCATAATTAGACATTCATGATTTAAGTAGAGCATACAATTTTAAATTACTCCAATTTACTTCTATTATTTAATTTGTTTCCTTCTTTTGTTATCCTTTGCTGAAAAGTTTATCTAGGTAAGCTCAGGAGCAGCAAAGAATCTAGGTTCTAGCTGCTGATTGGTGGCTGCATATATATATACTGAATGTCATTGGCTCACCCATGTGGTCAGTTAGAAACCATTAGTGCATTGCTGCTCTTTCAACAAATGATACTGAGAGAATGAAGCAAATTTGATAATAGAAATAAACTGGAAAGTTGTTTAAAATTGTATGTTCTACCTAAATTATGAAAGATACATTTTGTATTTCATGTCCCTTTAAATAAAAATGGAGGTAAAAGTTAGATTTTTTTTAAAGCTTTCTATTTATTCCTACTACATCTATAATGTATTGTTTACATGTACTTCCCCTTTAAGGACAGAGACATTGCTTTAATTAAAGGGGCATGAAGTACTTAAAGGAACAGTAAAGTCAAAAGTAAACTTAAAAGGACATGGAACCCAAAAAAAAAATTATTTCTTGATTCAGATAGAGCATGCAATTTTAAACAACTTTACATTTTTCTTCTATTATCTATGTTGCTTTGGTCTCATAGTATCCATTGTTTAAAATGATACCTAGGAAGGTTTAGGAACAGCAATGCATTACTGGGTGCTAGCTGCTGATTTGTCACTGCGCATATATGCCTCTTGCCATTGGCTCACCCTTGTCCAGCTATCTCCCATTATTGCATTGCTGTTCCTTCAACAAAGTATACCAAGAGAATGAAGCAAATTTGATAATGTAAGTACATAAGTACATTGGAAAGTTGTTTAAAAGGATACCTAGGTAGGTTTAGGAACAGCAATGCATTACTGGGTGCTAGCTGCTGATTGGTCACTGCGCATATATGCATCTTGCCATTGGCTCACCCTTGTCCAGCTATCTCCCATTAGTGCATTGCTGTTCCTTCAACAAAGTATACCAAGAGAATGAAGCAAAATTGATAATGTAAGTACATAAGTACATTGGAAAGTTGTTTAAAATGATACGCTCTGTCTGAATCTTAAAATACATTTTTGGGGGTTTCATATTCCTTTAAATGAATTGGATAGAACATATAAATTTAAATAACTTTCTAATTTACTTCTCTTATGAGTATCCTTTGTTAAATAGTAATCCTAGATGAGCTCAGGAGGGTGCACTTATCTTTAGCCCTCTGGCAGCAGTGTTTGCAACAATGTTTATAGCAATGTTATATATAGTTGCAAACTCTGCTGACATAGAGTGACTGTAGCATTCTATGTCAGCAGTGCTTGCAGCTATATATAACATTGTTCTAAACAACGTAGCAAACACAGCTGTCAGAGGGCTAAAGATACGTGCACCCTCCTGAGCTCATCTAGGATTTGTCTTTAACAAAGGATACCAAGAGAACTAAGCTAAAATGATAATAGAAGTAAATAAGAACGTTAAATATGAAATTAAAGATTATCTGAGTATAATATGCAGATACATTATTTTCAAAATCTATTTAGTTTAAATATTAAAAAAAATAGGGCAAAGGTTTAGCATGAGTGCTGCCATCTTGAAACGTAAGTTCTCTTCTCTGCTGAGGACAATAAGGAACAGCTTTAAATGACTCACTAAAGTGTGCGACTGATGACTGTAACAGGAATTAGAAACATACGGCTAGATTACGAGTTTTGCGGTAAGCTGAAAAAGCAGCATTAACAGGTCCTAACGCTACTTTTTCACTACCACTGGTATTGCGAGTCTTGCAGGTTTAGGGGCATCACACACTTTTTTGGCCTTACCGCAAACCGACTTACGTAAGGTTAGTAAACCCTTTTTTCTATGGGACTTCCATAGCGCTGGTATTACGAGTCTGTCCTGGGAGGCCAAAAAGTGAGTGGTACACCCTCTACCTCCAAAATTTGTAATTTATTAACCCCTAATCTGCCATCCCCAACGTCGCCGCCACTATTCTAAATGTATTAACCCTTTAAACCTAAGTCTAACCCTAACCCTAACACCCCCTAACTTACATATAATTTAAATAAATCTAAATAAAATTACTATCATTACCTAAATAATTCCTATTTAAAACTAAATACTTACCTATAAAATAAACCCTAAGCTAGCTACAATATAACTAATAGTTACATTGTAGCTAGCTTAGGTTTTATTTTTATTTTACAGGCAAGTTTGTATTTATTTTAACTAGGTAGAATAGTTACTAAATAGTTACCTAGTTAAAATAAATACAAATTTACCTGTAAAATAAATTCTAACCTACGTTACACTAACAACTATCACTACACTACAATTAAATAAATTCCCTACATTAAATACAATTAAATAAATTAAATTAAATTAGCTAAATCACAAACCCCCCCCCCCGCCACTAAATTACAGGAAATAAAAAACAAATTACAAGATATTTAAACTAACTACACCTAATCTAATAGCCCTATCAAAATAAAAAAAGCCCACCCAAAATGAAAAAAAAACCTAGCCTAAACTAAACTACCAATAGCCCTTAAAAGGGCCTTTTGCGGGGCATTGCCCCAAAGAAATCAGCTCTTTTACCTGTAAAAAAAAATACAAACAACCCCCCCAACAGTAAAACCCACCACCCACACAACCAACCCCCCCAAATAAAAGCCTAACTAAAAAAACCTAAGCTCCCCATTGCCCTGAAAAGGGCATTTGGATGGGCATTGCCCTTAAAAGGGCATTTAGCTCTATTGCAGGCCCAAAGCCCTAACCTAAAAAATAAACCCACCCAATACACCCTTAAAAACATCCTAACACTAACCCCCGAAGATTCACTTACCAGGAGAAATCTTCATTGAAGCGGCAAGATGTTTTCAACGAAGCCTGCAGAAGTGGTCCTCCAGATGGGCAGAAGTGGTCCTCCAGACGGGCAGAATGAAGGCACCTTTAAATTACATCATCCAAGATGGCGTCCCTTAGATTCCGATTGGCTGATGGAATTCTATTGGCTGATTGCATCAGCCAATAAGAGTTTTTCTACCTTAATTCCGATTGGCTGATAGAATTCTATCAGCCAATCGGAATCTAAGAAATCCCATCTTGGATGACATCATTTAAAGGTACCTTCATTCGTCGTTAGTCCGTCGGAAGAAGAGGATGCTCCGCATCGGATGCCTTGAAGATGGACCTGCTCCGTGCCGGAAGGATGAAGATAGAAGATGCCGCCTGGATGAAGACTTCTGCCCATCTTGAGTACCACTTCTGCCCATCTGGAGGACCACTTCTGCTGGCTTCGTTGAGGACATCTTGCCGCTTGGATGAAGACTTCTCCCGGTAAGTGAATCTTCGGGGGTTAGTGTTAGGATTTTTTTAAGAGTGTATTGGGTGGGTTTATTTTTTAGGATAGGGCTTTGTGCCTGCAATAGAGCTAAATGCCCTTTTAAGGACAATGCCCATCCAAATGCCCTTTTCAATGGGGAGCTTAGGTTTTTTTAGTTAGGCTTTTATTTGGGGGGTTGGTTGTGTGGGTGGTGGGTTTTACTGTTGGGGGGGTTGTTTGTATTTTTTTCAGGTATAAGAGCTGATTTTTTGGGGCAATGCCCCACAAAAAGGCCCTTTTAAGGGCTATTGATAGTTTAGTTTAGGCTAGGGTTTTTTTTTTATTTTGGGAGGGGGCTTTTTTTTATTTTGGTAGGGCTATTAGATTAGGTGTAATTAGTTTAAATATCTTGTAATTTGTTTTTTGTTTTCTGTAATTTAGTGTTTTTTTTGTGTGATTTAGCTAATTTTATTTAGTTTATTTAATTGTATTTAATTTAGGTAATTTATTTAATTGTAGTGTAGTGATAGGTGTTAGCTACCTAGTTAAAATAAATACAAACTTGCCTGTAAAATAAAAATAAACCCTAAGATATATACAATGTAACTATTAGGTTTATTTAGTTTTAAATAGGAATTATTTAGGTAATAATAGTAATTTTTATTTAGATTTATTTTAATTATATTTAAGTTAGGGGGTGTTAGGGTTAGGGTTAGACTTAGGTTTAGGGGTTAATAAATTTAGAATAGTGGCTGCGATGTTGGGGGCGGCAGATTAGGGGTTAATAAGTGTAGGTAGGTTGCGGCGACATTGGGGGCGGCAGGTTAGGGGTTAATAAATATAATGTAGGTGTCGGCGATGTTGGGGGCAGCAGATTAGGGGTTAATAAATATAATGTAGGTGGCGGCAATGTCTGGAGCGGCAGATTAGGGGTTAATAAGTATAATGTATGTGTCTGCGATGTCGGGGGCGGCAGATTAGAGGTTAATAAGAGTAAGATTAGGGGTTAATAAGTATAATGTAGGTGTCGGCGCTGTCGGGGGCGGCAGATTAGGGGTTAATAAGTGTAAGATTAGGGGTGTTTAGACTCAGGGTTCATGTTAGGATGTTAGGTGTAAACATAACTTTTATTTCCCTATAGGAATCAATGGGGCTGCGTTACTGAGTTTTACACTGCTTTTTTGCAGGTGTTAGACTTTTTCTCAGCCGGCTCTCCCCATTGATGTCTATGGGGAAATTGTGCACGAGCACGTACAACCAGCTCACCGCTGACTTAAGCAACGCTGGTATTGGAGTGTGGTATGGAGCTCAATTTTGCTCTACGCTCACGTCTTGCCTTTTAACGCCGGGTTTGTAAAAACCTGTAATACCAGCGCTGTAGGTAAGTGAGCAGTGAGAATAAACTTCTCGTTAGCACCACACAGCTCATAACGCAAAACTCGTAATCTGGCCGATTGTTTTCAGATTTAAATGGATAGAAAGATAAAAAAAAATAATTTGCACGGATGCCTTTATATTTGAAATAGAAGCAATTTTGCAATATACTTTCATAAGGAAAAATGCTTCTAGTAAAAGTCATTACTGGTTTTCTGCGGCATACGCACATATGCTGTGAGGGCCCTTCCACCAGTATTCAAATACCATTCCTACTCACAGAGCTGTTGGTGTATATTGCTTTAAAAGACATCATTTGTGTCATACAAGCCACTGATGTCTCTCTGAGCATGCATGGTGTTTGAATACTGATGCACAGGCCCTCACAGCATATGTACGTATGCCATTGAAAAACAGTAATGGAAGTATATTTCAAAAATGCTTATATTTCACATTGAAATGCCCCTGTGCATATTACTTTTTTGACCTTTCTATCCCATTAAAAAAACAGGAAATGGGGACAAAATAAGTAATGGAATTATATTGCAATTTTTTTACGCATAATTAAACGTCATATTTCTATCTCAAGGTGCTTAGTGTCCCTTTAAAACATTTAATTTGCTGTAATGGGGGGGAACAAAACAAGTAGGTTTGTTGATGAGTTTTGCGATGTATACAATGGGGCAAATTTATCAAGCTCCGTAACCTGTCCGTCTGCTCTGAGGCGGCGGACAGACATCAGCAGAAATCAACTCGATCGAATACGATCGGGATGATTGACACCCCCCGCTAGCGTCAGGCGGCAGTATTGCACCAGCAGTTCACAAGCACTGCTGGTGCAATAATAAATGCAGAGAGCGTATGCTGTCAACATTTATTGATGCACAGCGGCCATGATCCGCAATATCGGATCATGTCCGCTCACACTATGATAATTAGGCCCCAATAAGCTTTTAGCTCCCTCAGGGGCGATCCCTAGATGTTAATGCCTATTGGTTCTTACATCTCTTGTGGTAATGTGTTTATTTCTGGTCTCTTACTTCAGGTAACATGTCCCGGGTTCTGCTACTTATTGGCATGTTGTGGATCGTTCTCAATATCTCACCTCCGTCAAAATCACAAGATTATGAAAGCTTCAAGAAAAAGCATCTAGTGTTTTCAAAAAATATCGTCAAGTGCAGAGATGAGATGAAGAAAAGAAAACTTACAAACGCAGATGGTACATGCAAGCGCACCAACAGCTTCATTTACGTTAATAATGCAAAGGATAAAAGGGCTTTGCTTGATCTGTGTAAAGATCAAAAGAATTGTACAACGGTTGTCAGTAAAACCAAATTCAACGTCACAACATGTAAATTAAATGGGAAAAATAAACCGTGTACTTATCCCAACGCACGTCCGCATAAAGAAACAATTACCATATGTTGTGAAAAGCGTCCTGTGCACTTAGGTAGGTGCATTAAAAGCAAGCTGGGGTGTAAACTAGAGAGAAATTAAAGGCATCATAAATGAGTCACTGTGTTGTAAAAGATCTGCATACAATTTAAAGGGACACGAAACCCTAATTAATTTATTCATGATTCAGATACAACATACCATTTTAAATAATTTTCCAATTTACATCTATTATCAAATTTGCTTTGTTCTCTTAGTATCCCAGGTAGGCTCAGTAGCTGGGAGCACCTTCTATAAAGGATACAAAAAGAATGAAGCAAAATTGATAATAGGAGTGAATTGGAAAGAGGTTTAAAATTGGATGCTCTATCTCATTCATGAAAGAAAATTTGATGTTTTATGTCCTTTAAGGCTGAGTTTACATAGTTGCTGAAAATCAGAAGTCATAAATCCATTATCAGCTCCCATTTAACACCTTAAAGGGACACTGAATCCAATTTTTTCTCTCTCATGATTCAGACAGAACAGCAATTTTAAGCAACTTTCTAATTTACTCCTATTATCAATTTTTTTTTCATTCTCTTCACATCTTTATTTGAAAAAAAGCAGGAATGTAAGCTTAGGAGCCAGACCATTTTTTGTTCAGCACCCTAGGCTTGCTGATTGGTGGCTGCATTGACCACCAATAAGTAAGTGCTACCCAGGTGCTGAACCAAAGATGGGCCGGCTTATAAGCTTACATTCCTGCTTTTTCAAACAAAGATATCAAGATAATGAAGAAAAAATTATAATAGGAGTAAATTAGAAAGTTGCTTAAAATTGCATGCTCTATCTGAATCATAAGAGAAAACAATTTGGGTTCAGTATCCCTTTAATTTTTTGCTATGTTTCCATTTAAACAGAAATAGAGCCTTGTTTTTTCTATTTACCTATCAAAATTATATATATTTTTAGCAGACAACCCAAGGTATTGATCTAGGCCCATGTTGGTATATTTCATGCTGCGGTTTTGCCACTAAATGAAATCATATAAAACTTTTCTTAAACTGTTTTCACAAACTTTGGATTTCTCAGTGAAACTATTTACTTACTGCTTGCACAATCATGACACAAGTGGTCGTAAAAGCTTCTCTGGGTTCCCCTTTGTGTAGAAATAGTAGACATACATAGCTTTGCCGTTGCTTTTTGATAATTATAAGGCCATCAATTGTAGCTACGCAACACACTTCTGAAATTCCCAACAGTGAAGAGGTTGATAGGGTAGCTTGTAAGGTTAATTTTAGCTGTAGCATAGAATTTACCCTCCCATCTGGCACCTCCCACCCCCTGATCCCTACCTGATCCCTCCCAAACAGCTCTCTTCCCTCCCTCACCCCCTACTGGTCATCACCATCTTAGGTACTGGCAGACAGTCTGCAAGTATGCAGTTTAGGGATATATATTTTTATTTCTGTAGTGTAGGGAACCCTCCAGACCCACCCACCTTCCTGATCCCCCCAAAAGCTCTCTAACCCTGCCCCCTCTGCCAGTACCCACTTTATAGATATTTTTGTTATATATATATATATATATATATATATATATATATATATATATATATATATATATATATATATAAAACTCAAAAACATTACCTACAAAGTGGGTTGCCTTGGAAACAATAGACTAAGGTAAGCTTTTAAACAAACTATACCAAAGGAGCAAAATCAATTTGATGAAAGAGGTAAATGGAAAAGTCTCATAAAAATGGCATATTCTGAACCATGTAAGTTTAATTTTGCCTTTTATGTCCCTTTAAACAACAGTGGCATTTACAGAAAAAAACATTCTGAATTGCAACTTTCTGATATTATTAACAACCATTTGTATTTGTACTTTGCTTCCAACAACGCTAACATTAAAATATATTTCAATGTAATTGAGTTCTCAACTTTATTTAAATGAACATGAAACCCAAAAACTTTATTATATGATCAGATAGCTGATACAATGTTAACCAAATTTCCAATGTACTTGTATTATCAATCTTGCTTAAAGGGACAGTCTAGTCCAAAATAAACTTTCATGATTCAGATAGGGCATGTCATTTAAAAAAAATTTCCAATTTACTTTTATCACCAATTTTACTTTGTTCTCTTGGTATTCTTAGTTGAAAGCTTAACCTAGGAGGTTCATATGCTAATTTCTTAGACCTTGAAGGCCACCTCTTTTCAGAATGCATTTTAACAGTTTTTCACCACTAGAGGGTGTTAGTTCATGTGTTTCATATAGATAACCCTGTGCTCATGCACGTTAAGTTATCTGGGAGCCAGCACTGATTGGCTAAACTGCAAGTCTGTCAAAAGAACTGAAATAAAGGGGCAGTTTGAAGAGGCTTAGATAATAGATAATCACAGAGGTAAAAAGTATACAAATATAACTGTGTTGGTTATGCAAAACTGGGGAATGGGTAACAAAGCGATTATCTATCTTTTAAAACAATAAAAATCCTGGTGTAGACTGTCCCTTTAATTATTTTGGTATTCTTGGTTTGTTTGGCCATTTATATCCATATTCCATTGTAACAGGGAAACTCATGTAATGGGGGTGTCTCTTGGCATAACATATAATTTTGTATAATTATAATATATTTGTTTTCTCTCATTATGTTACTTTTAAATTTAAATATTTGAGTGATCCCTAAATTTTGATCTTATGGATTTTATTTGCATGTGGTCCATCTGACTGGTGGAAATGATCTGACGTTCATATTTGTAATTTGAAAATTTATATTGGAAATCTTCATTCTTTAAAAGTCACATCTATTATAAAGATACATAGATGACAAATGAGAAGGAAGACTTTTTCCTGTACAGTAAAAATAACGACACAATTGTACTGACCTTGATTGAAAATGTTTTTATTTATTTGTAAACTGTAATATTTTCCAGAAGTTAAGTTGATGTAATTTTTTTTTAAAACACATTTTAATACAAATAATTATTTTACCTTTCATGTAAACAGCTGACAAGCGATAAAACAGGTTTCCGGAAAGTGATTGTCTCTTTCATTGATGGTTATTTATGTAAATTATCATAAGCAGCAGATGGTTTTCTAAAAGGTATAATCCTTTTTGTTACTCCACAAGTAGCCTACATTGTCAACAGTATGATTTAGTGCAGAGAGGCATGAAACGCGTAAAAGATGATTGTCCTCATTTGTGACGTTTTTAACATTTCAAAATAAAAGGTCATTTTTTTATTTGAAACCCTTTTGAGTGCCGCCAATTACATTTGATTTTACATTGTCAAAAGTCTCAGCCCAAGTTTTTAATCACATGGCAATAGTTTAACCTTTGACTATCTTTGTTTTCCTCTCAATGCCGACTTTACGTCTTTATTTTTCAAGCTGTAAATAAGCGGATTTAGCATAGGGACAACAGCTGTGTTAAAGAGAGAGTAAAATTTGTTGGAATCCAAGCTGTTAATAGAAGCTGGAATCATGTATTGAGAGATAAGCGTCACATACAGAAGAATCACAACTGTTAAATGTGAGGAGCACGTATAGAAGGCTTTACGTCTTCCAGCAATGGAAGGGATCCTGAGGATGGCAACAATAATAAAAATATATGGAATAAATGTTGAAAACATTGAGAAGGACGAATGGAAAAGTCCACTAGAGAAGGTCACTAGTTCCAAAGCTGATGTATCACTACAAGAAAGCTGTTTAAGTGGTAAAAAGTCACAGAAAAAGTGGTTAATCACTTTTGAACCATTAAATGAGAAATTGGATATTATATAAACATGTGGTAAGCTTTCCAAAAGACCCCAGGCCCAGCATGCACTGGCCAGGAGAAGACAAACTCTACCACTCATGATCATGTGATAGTGTAAAGGTTTACAGATAGCTACATATCGATCATAACTCATAGCTGTCAGAATCAAGAGCTCAGCACCAAGTAAAGATGCAAAAACATACAACTGGGCCATACAACCTAAAAAAGAAACTTTATTATTCCCAGATAAGAAATTAATTAGAAGTTTATGAAGTGTTACAGTGCTGGAGGAGATGTCTAACACGGATAAGTTCCCCAGGAAAAAATACATTGGAGTGTGAAGAATAGACTTAGTACAGACAAGTATGAGAATTGTCATGTTCCCAGCAAGTGTGACAAGATATATGATTAGAACTAAAATGAATATTGGAACTTGCAGTTCAGGTATATCTGATATCCCCTTAATGATGAAATATGTCATCTTCAACTAATATGTTGAATAAATGTTTATGATACCGTCTGGGGAAGGGATAGGAAGAGAGGGAGAGTTAGGGAGAGAAGAGAACGAGAGATGGCTATAAAGAGAGAGAATGAGAGAGATTTATATTTAACACACTGCGTTTAGTGTTAGGTTTCTGTCACTTCTCATATTACTGCCAATGATGAGACACAGAAAAAAAAAAGTATGCATCTCTATTCTTAAAGCAATTATCATATTAATTAGATAAAGTGGCAAGCTTGCAAACATGAGTTAAATGTTTTTATTGACACACAAACAAGATTACATTTTCAATGGACAATGCATTTTTCTGTCACATTCCAGTGTGCATTTTTTTTATAAAAACCTAGTGAAATTATCTTTTTTACTGGATAAACTGATCTGTAAAACAAAGATTTAGTTCCAATGGTGTATGTTTGCATAGTCAAAAGACAATTGACTTTCAGAACTTGCAGCAGACAAGAGCAAAGAACTAAAGTTGACTTGCAAATATAAATATTTTCTTTATGCTTGATGCCTCATCATGTGTATATGCTATGGAATATGCTGGTATAAATTGCTTTGGAAGAATAGAACCACGGACAATTTAAAAATAAACCATTGTAAAGGAAAGGCCATTATGCAGATTACCTTTTGTATATTGTAATTTACAATTCAATATCCTATAACTTAAATAAAAAGCTGACAGACACTCCCTTTAATTCTTTGTTTATTTACCAGTAAAATGTTCAGAGGATACACTATAGCTGATATTTTGCAAAATTAAAATTTTCATTAGCACATACAGTATGTCATTTCTTCCCAAAGTGTAGATCTGTGCTGGTTCCTCAAGTCTTCTAGGACAGCAAATTATTGTATATATTTATTTCTTTGAGGCGTATTTGTGTTGATAAGTTCAGAGTGGCTCTTGAGATGAGAAGAGTTAGAACGACCAATTAGTTACACAGATTGACAGCAGTGCAGAATTCCTTGTCTGCTTGTTTGTAAACAAAATAAGTCTGTAAAATAAAAAATAGGACTTTAATTCAAGGCTTAAATGTCTAAAGTGTCCTTTAAAGGAAATCTTTTTAGAAATGTAACACTCACTGCATTAATCATTTAAATGGATGTGTTGTGGCAATTTTGCTATTTTGTATAGATGAGTCTGTGAGTGATGACAGTTGAAATAAGGGGCTAACATTTGGAATCCAGTATTGACCTCTATTCTAGAGCACTAAGGACGAGGGTCCATCTTCCATTGATACCTTTGGCCACTGCCTTTTATAGGGCCAGATGGACCTCCTAGAGGTGAGAGCCAAGACTCAACTGATACCTATGAGACCCCTGTAGTTATGCCCAGAAAGGTCAGAGATATTTTGCAGAAAAAAATATTTTAGGCTAATTGTCTCTTATACAAGAAAATGAAGTATTCAACAAGGAATAAACAACTGCTCAGTGGCTTGATCTATTGTGGGTTACTACCTGGTAGCAGCCTCTTTTAGTGAAATTGTGCTTTTCACGGAGAAGAACCCTCCTGAAGTTTATCAGTCTGATCCCACCTAAAAAAGGACAATCCAGCCCCAAAATATCAAGAAATCCCTCTGTGAAGAAGGAACATGAGTCCCAGATGGTCATTTCAGCCATCTGTGGGCCTCGTCAGTGAGGTGCAGCCATAGACCTCTAAGCACATTGGGCAAGGAGTCCACGTTTGGTTTCCCTCATCACCCAGGGCCGGATATACAATATAGTAGGTATGCTCTATATCTGCCTTTTCTGCACAGCTCTATGGCTTTGCCCTCACTCCCCATTTAGTAGATTAATAGCTTGCCCAAAAGAAAGATGGCTGCTGCGCAGCCCGCTCAAAGAGCAATGGGTCTGTTACCCAGTGAATGCAGGTAGAGCGTCCACCGGCCAGACAGACAGTATCTGTAAGGTTACCTCTGTTATTATGGGGAGTGAATATTACAGGGTACATGGTGGGTATCAGCTACTGTCAAAGTGTCAAATTAATGTACAGAGATTAAGGCTCAGCTATCTGTCTGAAAAGACAATTACTGAAACTGCCTGTGGCTGCGCATTACCAGAGCAGCCGTTAGACACCCATAGGGAGACTTTCCCTAAGGTCATAATACACATATACAAGAAAGAGAATCGCTCAACCAGAAAGCAAAACTGGCACAATAGCTTGTTCTCTGGCCAGTCACCACCTGGTAGCACTTCTCTTTCTGGTATATAGTTATCTCTTAGAGTGTCTCTGTTAGACCATCACTCCCTCAACCGCAAACTACCCCGCAACACTATTAAGCCCTAAACCGCCACATCCCCATTGCAAATTACCCTGCTACACTATTAACCCCTAAACCGCCACAACCCCACCGCTATAAACTCCCTACACTATTAACCCCTAAACTGCCATACCCCCCACCAAAATAAATTTCCTACACTATCATCCCCTAAACCACCACAACGCCTATCGCAAACTACATCTACACTACTTAACCCCCTAAAAGCTAACACCCCAAGTTACAAAAAAAATAAAAAAATAGCAAAAGTAACTATTTTACCCACATAAACAAATGAATATTTTTTTTCTGTGCTGTCATTAAAGTGTTAATTTTTTTGATAAAGGGGCCAAATGTAAAGAATACAGCTATATTAGTGATATTTTGCAATCATCTGAATCAGAATGCTCATGTCTAGGGCAGACTGTGACTTTGCAGTTTAAAGGGATTCTTTCATGACACTCTTTAGGTTGTCTGAGCATCATGGGAAATGTAGTTCCAAAACATCTGGGGTGCCAAGATTGCTGACCCCTGAGATAGAGAATACAATTTTAAACAACATTCCAATTTACTTATAGTAATTAATGTTCTTCATTCCTCAGATATCCTTTGTTGAAGAAATAGCAATGCACATGGGCGAGCCAATCACACAAGGAATCTATGTGCAGCCACCAATCAGCAGCCACTAAACCTAATTAGATATGTTTTTTTATCAAAGGATATCAAGAGAATGAATCAAATTAAATAATTGAAGTAAAATTGGAAAATTGTTTAAAATTGCATGCACTTTCTAAATCATCTCTAGACACAAGATAAACAATGGCACTATGATAGGCAATCCCCGCTTATACTTTTTTTTATTAAATGTTTGTTTATTGAGAAATAATTTGCAGGAGTAACAGGTACATGTAAACGTTTCAAAATACAGAGGAGTCTGTTACAAGCAGAGATTTAGAGAGATACAAAACAAGTTTCAAATAACCAGACTACCCGCTCCCCCTTTCCATAGCATTTGCAAGTACATGTATATGTCAAGAGCACATTGAATACCAATATACAATATCAACATAACTAAAACCGTGCCTGCACCACAATAACAGAGAAAAGACATGAGCTCTCATTTTCTACCTCCTGGACCTACAAAGGCCTCTGTTGGACCTTTAAAACCGAAATTATGAGACATAGGAGGTTTGTCTAAATGGTGATAGGGCCACTCTAGAAACCTTGACTTATATTAATAAACAACAACATAGATCAATTGTGAAAATCTTTACTATATTTACTATAGGCTCTGGGGCCCCTTATATTGACATAATTCTCAACAACATTTCTGAACCATATACCATACTACCACAGCTGGTCTGGGCATATTACTATGAACAAATCCTATATCACACTGTAGGACTCCTATCCCAGAAAATAAACAAATATATAGGGCTATGCCCAAATATGAATTGGCAGAATTAAATTAGGTGTTAAAGGGGCTGTGAGGGGTCATACCAGTTACATCCTATGTATAGATAAGGATATATATAGGTGAGTAAGTAAGCATAAACATCCTCTATAGCTCTCTGTATAACCCCTAAACTGTGATAAGTGCAAAA
This sequence comes from Bombina bombina, assembly GCF_027579735.1. NCBI lineage: Eukaryota > Metazoa > Chordata > Amphibia > Anura > Bombinatoridae > Bombina > Bombina bombina. The sequence continues at coordinate 598,014,068 of NC_069505.1, read as the reverse complement.
CTCGGCCCCAATGTAGAATGGTAGCTTCTTATGAACCACCCACCTAAAAATTATGTGTTAAAGGGGTCTTCAGAGATTATATCAACGATACATAGATAGGAGAAAAAGTTTATCTCACTATGTCTAACCTGTTTGTGAAAAATAAAAGTGATATTTAAAACACCTAATAGCTCAATCAACACAATTACTGTATATATAACACATAATATATTACTATGGCAGCACATCAGTTCTGAGACTAGCAATATCACAAAACAAATTTATTGCTTCCTTTCCCTAAGCCTATGTACTATTACTCAGATAGTGATTAATAATATACATATAATACAGCTCTGATATGTAACTGCAAAGTTTCAAAATCCTGAACTATGATCTCTCTAGTTTACTTTCTGTTGCTCCTAATCTACTGTACAACAGTCCACACGGCTCACATAGAATTAGTCAGAGAAAAGAATAACAGTAATAAACCCCCTTTGCAAAGGTTATGTACAATAGTAACCATTACCAGACTGAAGAGGTGAAATGCTGCAGTTCTAAGGGACATTATTAAATACTGAGAAGGGATGGGCTATGCAGTATTTACTCTAAAACCAAGCCTGACATTTTAGCGTGAAATATTAAAGTCCCCCAAACATCAGGCGTAGTTGCCATCATTAGGGTACGGCAGTTATAGAGATAGAGTTTAATCCAAAGAGTGGAGTCATATTTGGCAGTGAAAGAGTGGCAGTTAGTTTCATAGTGTAGTTTTTTTTCCCAATACTGCCGGTGTCTCTGCATTGTTGGAAATATATCCTATATCAGTCCTGCAGTAATATCAGCCAATGCCCAATTTCCAGTGACTCTGTCTGCAAACATGGTTCACAGAGAAATTTGACCGCTCAACGCTCCTTTCACAACTAATGTGAGAGCTGTCTGTACTCCCAGCAGGTTGTATTAACTCCGGATTCTTGAAACCGCATGGCCAAGTCGTGCAGCCAGTGTTCGTGACCAGACTCAATAAGGGAGCCGCATCTAGTAACAGAACCCTAGATCGGGGAGTCAAGCTATTTGTGTCGACCATCTCTCTTGGATCTTTCACATGTGATCCAGCTGAGAGGTTTCTCCACAACCCATAGGCTCAGGTTCCCAGTCAGTGAAGAGTGTGACATGTTCCGTTATGGTAGTAGTTAGGGGTTCCGATATGTTGTTCTGCAGCTTCAAATTAGGAAAATCGGTCTGAGCAATATCTTTCTGCAATGTTTCTCTCTCATCACCTTCAGACCTTGATCGCTGTAAACTCTGCCTTTCAGTAGTTAGGGAAGGCTGGAAAGCTACATTTAGTTGTTCTAATATGGCTGTACAGAAATCTTCCATTAAGTCACTTAATGGGATCAGAATAGCAGTCTCCATGGTAGTGCAGCACTTACGCTGCCAATGATCTTCCGATCTTGAGAGGGGAACGGGCCCCAACAACTTGGGTGAACAAAGCCACAGTGCAGGTTTCCCCACCACGTGGCCAGTCCCCATGCAGTTCAGCTGAGGAACATAAGAAGATCCACCTTTGTGAAAGCACCCACTGACCTCTCTGGGGTTTCTCAGGGCACCTTAGCAGGTATCCTCAATATAAATAAAAAAAAAACACCAATTGTAATAGGGGATAGCCCCTAATAGCCAAGCAAAGATCAGGAGCTCCCCACAAACACGTCCTTCCACAACAGCTATCGGCTCCGCCCCCACTTATACTTATTTTGTTATATCAATACGCAAATTGCAGGTTTGCTGCTATATTACATAAAATATGTATGTATATAGGTATGTGGGGTGGTGCTTTGCATTAGAAATAATATCAGACATAAAGATCCACAAAAAGAATGCAATAACAGCACTCTATGCCCAGACTAAAAGGCAAGGAGATTTCCAGTATGAAATTAAAATATAACTTTTATTATGATAAATTGAAATAAAACTATGAAAACACAAAAAGGGTTAAAATACAACAATGTGAGGCTGTATCCAGATGGAGGATAAATGTGGTAATTGGATAATGGTATCGTGTCTTATCATTTATAGTAACAAAATTACCACATAATCTAATGGAGAATACCAGAGCCTATTCCCTCTAGAGTGTACGTTAAAGGGACAGTCTAGTCAAAATTAAACGTTCATGATTAAAATAGGGAATGCAATTGTAAACAACTTTCCAATTCACTTTTATCATCAATGTGCTTTGTTCTCTTTGCATTCTTTGTTGAAAGATAAACCTAGGTGGACTCATATGCTAATTTCTTAAACCTTGAAGGCCACCCCTTATTTCAATGCATCTGGCATTTTTTCACAGCTAGAGGGCGTAATTTCATGTGTTTCATATAGATAACACTGTGACCACGCCCTGATTTTACAAGTGAGAGGGCACTGATTGGCAAAATATAAGCCTGTCATAAAATCTGAAATAAGGGGGCAGTCTGCAAAAACTTAGATACAAGGTAATCACAGAGGTAAAAAGTGTATTAATATAACTGTGTTTTTTATGCAAAACAGGTGAATGGGTAATAAATGGATTATCTATCTTTTTAAATAATAACAATTCTGGAGTAGACTGTCCCTTTAAGTAACAGGAGTGGATTAATTGAAAAGATCAATGTAGGGTTGAGTTGGTTTTCACCTCATATGTTGCAGCTAATGCATGTATATAAAGTGGGAATGAATAGCTAGTAACAACAGGGGTGAATGATAGCCACCTTGTTCAGATATCCTGTACTGTAATAATGCGTTCAAGTTGCCAAATCACTGTCAGCAGTTACTATATGGCAACTTGACAATTATATCATTGGGACCACACAGGTGAAAGTTATTTATAGTATATTTATTGTAACAATGTTTGCGTAATGATATGTTTATGTAGTTACAACTCTTGTTTAGAGCAGCATGGTTGGATAATAACTGTCTATAAGTCAGTCATTGCTGGTTTCCTTCATACAGTCAACCAGAAATACCATAATGCCAACTACTGATCCTGCTGTTTTGCCGTTGACCACACTTCACATGTGATCAGCTTATACTATATTGTTCCTAATGACCGCATAGGGTCCCATAGAGAAAAATAGTTTGCTATATAATAAACGCTTTCTAAATCATGAAAGAAAAAAATTTGGTTTCATATCACTTTAAGTAACTCCTTCCCTGCTATATAAAATCCAGCAGAGAATGAGTTTAGTAGAATCTATCATTCCATCGCACACAGTATTTTTTCCAGTTAAAGGGACACTCAAGTCAAAATAAACTTTTATGACTCAGCAGTTTTAAGACACTTTCACAATTTAGTGGAGTGCAGTCTTTTTATATACTTTCTGGGGAACATGATCCTACTAATCATGTGCACAACCTAACAGGGTATAAGTATACTAGTCTATGATTGGCTGATGTTTGTCACATGATACAGGGGGCTGGAAAATGGGCGAAAAAATTAATTTGTCAGAAAATAATCTACTGCTTATTTGAAATTCAGAGTAGGGGGCCGAATTATCATGTCCGCCGCACATCGATAAATGCAGACGCTGTCGGCATTTATCATTGCACAAGCATTTCAATAGAAATGCTTGTGCTATGCCACCCCCTGCACATTCGCGGCCAATCGGCCACTAGCAGCAGGTGTCAATTAACCCAATCGTATGCCACCTCAGAGGTGGCGGACGAGTTAAGGAGGATCGGTCTTAACAGCTGCATTGGGGCTAATACGGGGCTTAATAAATCGGCCCCTCTGTGTTAAATCATTGCCTTTTTATTATGCACTTGAATAGAAGCTTTTTTGTAATATACATGTATGAACAAAAATGATTCTAATACAAGTTACAGCTGTTTCAAATGTGTATTTAAGTATGCACCGTGCACCAGCATTTTAAACACAGCCCTTGCTCAGAGAGCCTAAAGTGCTTGTTCCATCTGGTAATGACTCAATTTGTTAATTCCTGACAATATACAAACCCCACTGGTGCTCTGAGTACTTAAAATGCTGGTGCACTGAGAATATCTAGCTATGCGTCACATGCACGTGCAGAGGGAAATGATAACCCTAAAACCGTTATAACTTTTACTAGAAGCATTTTTGCTAATACATGTACAGTATATTGCAGATATGTTTCTATTCAAATAATGTAATTCATCTATGTGCAGTTAAATTTTGACTGGAATGTCCCTTTAAAGGGACACTGTACCCAAAAATTTTCTTTTGTGATTCAGATTGAGCATGAAATTTTAATCAACTTTCTAATTTACTTCTATTATCAAATTTTCTTCATTCTCTTGGTATCTTTATTTGAAATGCAAGAATGTAAGTTTAGATGCCGGCCCATTTTTGGTGAACAACCTGGGTTGTCCTTGCTGATTGGTGGATAAATTCATCCACCAATAAAAAAGTGCTGTCCAGAGTACTGAAACCAAAAAAAAGCTTAGATGCCTTCTTTTTCAAATAATGATAGCAAGAGAACGAAGAAAAATTGAAAATAGGAGTAAATTAGAAAGTTGCTAAAAATTGAATGCTCTTTCTGAATTACAAAAGAAAAAATTTGGGTTCAGTGTCCCTTTAAGTAAATGATTATTACACTTCATTCCATGCAGTAGGCATACAGTTTAATATATATCTGTAACTAAAATGTATTTATTTAGATCATTCAGTATTTTGAGATTCTTTACATTACTTCAATTGTATAACTAACATTTTAAAATAGTCAGCCACTTAAAGGGACACTGAACCCTAAACAATATCCAAAGAAAATCCTATGATTGTCCAAAGAAAATCCAATGATAGTCTATTTACTCTGTGCTATCCAGTGTAAAAGATGGTTCAATGCACAAAAATAATCAATGCACCAAAAATAAAATAAAACAATGCACCAAAAATAAAAATAATAGCAAACAACAGAAAAAAACCTGTGAAGAAAGAAACAAGACACAATGTGTAAAAACTTCTCAGTAGTATCCTCCTAATGAAATAGTGCTTACCAGGTCTACGCGTTTCGGCCTCTCCTAGGCGTTTATCAAGACACTGCATCGAGTTTTCTGGCAAACGAGCTTTTAAATCGTTAATAATGTTATCCAGCAAAGGAATATACAAAGATTTCCTGTAGAATTCTTCAGTTGATCCTGCATTGTAATTTGATCTGTGCACTTGTTTTCCTACAAGACGTGGCAATTTTAGTTCCACTCCAAGTTCTGAGGCCAATTCTGTAGCCTCCATATGCAAAGTGGAAAAAGTATGATCAGCGTTACATCGCATATTCTCCAGGGTTCTCATGGTGACATTCAGACATTCAGATGCGCTTGTCAAATCAAGTGTTGGAGATTGAAGAAAACGACTCAGAGGTAGGGTTACTTTCAGAACATTGATAAGTGAAATCAAGGAAAAGATAAATTCTGCACTGCACAGAGAATGGATGAGAGAAGAGGCTGATGAACTAGAGCTTGAGCATTTCCATTGAGATATTGCTGATAGTGCACTCACCACTTTAACTAGTCCATCCCGAAATCTTATTAGAGAATCATGGCGCTCCACCCATCTAGTTTCACAAAGACTGGTCAGTTAAGAGCCTAACTCCTTCTTTAAAACAAAATGACGCTTTGCTGATTGATTAAAAAATGAAATGGTTGATTTGACCACTGCTACTGTGTTGCGAACTTCTGAAACTTGTGATGACTTTGAAATTGAATTGTTCAGAGAATGGTTGTAGCAAGGACATCTGCAACTGTTGGGTGCTGATCTAATAATTTCTGAAACAGCACCAGCCACCTCTGAAGACATAACACTGCAACTGTCTGTTCCAATGCCAACACAATGAGTGATGTCCACGGAGAGGTCTTTGATTACTTGAATTACCATCTGGCCTAAAACCTGTCCTGTAAGCCTTAGTTCTGAATCTGAATTATCCAATCCTGACTCACTCTGAGTTGCAAATTCATAGGCATCTACGAATTTTATGAAATCTTCACGAATAGATCCATTGTAGACATATCTAAAGTTAAGTGAAAGTTGTTCTATATGTGAAATATCTGTAGTTTCATCAAATATTACACTAAAATAGCAAGCCTCTTTAATTCTACCAACAATGATATTGCAGATTTCATCACCACAACACTTGATTAAATCATTTTGTGTGGATTTTGAAATGTACGTAGCACGTGAAGATGCAGTAAGGAGGTGCTTCTCTAACATTTTGTCTCCAGATGAAACGCGGTATCTCAGCAATTCCCGAAAGTTCCCTTCATTCACGTCCGGTGTGGAGTCATCCATTAATGCACCATCATCTCGGTGGCCACACAGAGGTATATTTTGTCTACCCAAGAATATAATGGACTCAATGATAGGACGAATTCGCTCTTGGTTCTCCTTCACCTTCTGAAGACGATGAGAATTTATTTGATTGACTATTTCATTGTCAGGGGAATGGTAGGTTTTTAAAAATGCTTTTCCTTTCGATTACACTCTCCTGGTGATAAACAAGTCTTGCATGGACTTCCAAATCTCCTTCCTTACCCTTAAGCTTTTTAAAATTTGTAAGGGGCTCAGTTACTAATTTTCCAAGTGCCATGCCTTTGTTATGACCACCTTTGCGATGTTGTGCAAATAACGCACAGTACTTGCAAAACAAACCCTTCTTAACAGCTGAATATACGAGCCATGGAAAACTGTCAATATGTTGTTTTGACAAGTATCGTTTGATTGTCCGAGTTTCTCCATTTTTGGAAGTTATGTTCTGAACAGAGAATTTAATCAAACTGGAAAAATGTAAATTTTATTGTCATTTCTGCTAAGCTTTAATTTGTCTTAGTTAAGGGGAAAGAGAAAAAAATGGACCCACAAATCTTTTCACAAGACAGATGCATATGAAATAATTTTACAGAAAGATGAGAAACAAGAGCCATTTAAGTCTTTAAGAGTGAGGGGGCATTTAGTATTTGCTACTGTGTTTAAAAACATTACACTATCCCTAAGCACTTCTGTATCATCATACGTCGTCAGGATGACCATATTTTTTCCCCTGATTCCCTTTTAAAACCCTCACTAAAATCTCATCGTTTGAAAGATAAATCAGTGGCTAAATTTACAGCCATTTAAACTAAAGTACCTGAATTTATAATAGGGCCGCGGCGGCAGGCGTTCATTTAGTGCTGCTCTTGTCTTGTGTGAGTGACGTGGATCTGCAGAACAGGTGCGCAAGCGGCGCAACCTGATTGGCGAATCGATTGGTACTCCCTGAGTCGTGACCAATCAGCGTGAGCGCTTGGCAGGTGACTGCACGTTATCTGAGCATCATGAGCAGCTCAGGGCAGCAGCTGCTGTAGTATATTCTGTGGAGTTCTGGTAGCTGCCTGGGGGGTGTTAGTTTATTGCCATTGGGTCAGGGTGCACTGCTGACTCTCGCTTTGGCAATTTGGCACTAAGAAGTAATCATTGGGGCAGAGGGAGCACTATCAATAGATAGTGGGTGCGGGACTGCGGGTATGAGCCGGCAGAATAGGAGCCCTCTCTCATATTCTCGGGGGGGGGGGGGGGGGGCAATTGCCCCGTTGCCCCCCCCCCCCCTGGATCCGCCACTGGGGACAGTCTAGTCCAAAATAAACTTTCATGATTCAGATAGGGCATGTAATTTTAAAAAAAATTCCAATTTACTTTTATCACCAATTTTGCTTTGTTCTCTTGGTATTCTTAGTTGAAAGCTTAACCTAGGAGGTTCATATGCTAATTTCTTAGACCTTGAAGGCCACCTCTTTTCAGAATGCATTTGAACAGTTTTTCACCACTAGAGGGTGTTAGTTCATGTGTTTCATATAGATAACCCTGTGCTCATGCACGTTAAGTTATCTGGGAGCCAGCACTGATTGGCTAAACTGCAAGTCTGTCAAAAGAACTGAAATAAAGGGACAGTTTGAAGGGGCTTAGATAATAGATAATCACAGAGGTAAAAAGTATACAAATATAACTGTGTTGGTTATGCAAAACTGGGGAATGGGTAATAAAGTGATTATCTATCTTTTAAAACAATAAAATCCTGGTGTAGACTGTCCCTTTAATTATTTTGTTATTCTTGGTTTGTTTGGCCATTTATATCCATATTCCATTGTAACAGGGAAACTCATGTAATGGGGGTATCTCTTGGCATAACATATAATTTTGTATAATTATACTATATTTGTTTGCTCTCATTATGTTACTTTTAAATTGAAATATTTGAGTGATCCCTAAATTTTGATCTTATGGATTTTATTTGCATGTGGTCCATCTGATTGGTGGAAATGATCTGACGTTCATATTTGTAATTTGAAAATTTATATTGGAAATCTTCATTTTTTAAAAGTCACATCTATAAAGATACATAGATGACAATTGAGAAGGAAGACTTTTTCCTGTATAGTAAAAATAACCACACAATTGTACTGACTTTGATTGAAAATGTTTTTATTCATTTGTAAACTGTAATATTTTCCAGAAGTTAAGTTGATGTAATTTTTTTATAACACATTTTAATACAAATAATTATTTTACCTTTCATGTAAACAGCTGACAAGCGATAAAACAGGTTTCCGGAAAGTGATTGTCTCTTTCATTGATGGTTATTTATGTAAATTATCATAAGCAGCAGATGGTTTTCTAAAAGGTATAATCCTTTTTGTTACTCCACAAGTAGCCTACATTGTCAACAGTATGATTTAGTGCAGAGAGGCATGAAACGCATAAAAGATGATTGTCCTCATTTGTGACGTTTTTAACATTTCAAAATAAAAGGTAATTTTTTTTTTATTTGAAACCCTTTTGAGTGCCGCCAATTACATTTGATTTTCCATTGTCAAAAGTCTCAGCCCAAGTTTTTAATCACATGGCAATAGTTTAACCTTTGACTATCTTTGTTTTCCTCTCAATGCCGACTTTACGTCTTTATTTTTCAAGCTGTAAATAAGCGGATTTAGCATAGGGACAACAGCTGTGTTAAAGAGAGAGTAAAATTTGTTGGAATCCAAGCTGTTAATAGAAGCTGGAATCATGTATTGAGAGATAAGCGTCACATAGAGAAGAATCACAACTGTTAAATGTGAGGAGCACGTATAGAAGGCTTTACGTCTTCCAGCAATGGAAGGGATCCTGAGGATGGCAACAATAATAAAAATATAAGGAATAAATGTTGAAAACATTGAGAAGGAAGAATGGAAAAGTCCACTAGAGAAGGTCACTAGTTCCAAAGCTGATGTATCACTACAAGAAAGCTGTTTAAGTGGTAAAAAGTCACAGAAAAAGTGGTTAATCACTTTTGAACCATTAAATGAGAAATTGGATATTATATAAACATGTGGTAAGCTTTCCAAAAGACCCCAGGCCCAGCATGCACTGGCCAGGAGAAGACAAACTCTACCACTCATGATCATGTGATAGTGTAAAGGTTTACAGATAGCTACATATCGATCATAACTCATAGCTGTCAGAATCAAGAGCTCAGCACCAAGTAAAGATGCAAAAACATACAACTGGGCCATACAACCTAAAAAAGAAACTTTATTATTCCCAGATAAGAAATTAATTAGAAGTTTATGAAGAGTTACAGTGCTGGAGGAGATGTCTAACACGGATAAGTTCCCCAGGAAAAAATACATTGGAGTGTGAAGAATAGACTTAGTACAGACAAGTATGAGAATTGTCATGTTCCCAGCAAGTGTGACAAGATATATGATTAGAACTAAAATGAATATTGGAACTTGCAGTTCAGGTATATCTGATATCCCCTTAATGATGAAATATGTCATCTTCAACTGATATGTTGAATAAATGTTTATGATTACCGTCTGGGGAAGGGATAGGAAGAGAGGGAGAGTTAGGGAGAGAAGAGAAAGAGAGATGGATATAAAGAGAGAGAATGAGAGAGATTTATATTTAACACACTGCGTTTGGTTTTAGGTTTCTGTCACTTCCCATATTACTGCCAATGATGAGACACAGGAAAAAAAAAGTATGCATCTCTATTCTTAAAGCAGTTATCATATTAATTAGATAAAGTTATTGACACACAAACAAGATTACATTTTCAGTGGACAATGCATTTTTCTGTCACATTCCAGTGTGCATTTTTTTTTTATAAAAACCTAGTGAAATTATCTTTTTTACTGGATAAACTGATCTGTAAAAACAAGATTTAGTTCCAATGGTGTATGTTTGCATAGTCAAAAGACAATTGACTTTCAGAACTTGCAGCAGACAAGAGCAAAAAACTAAAGTTGACTTGCAAATATAAATATTTTCTTTATGCTTGATGCCTCATCATGTGTATATGTTATGGAATATGCTGGTATAAATTGCTTTGGAAGAATAGAACCACGGTCAATTTAAAAATAAACCATTGTAAAGGAGGGCCATTATGCAGATTACCTTTTGTATATTGTAATTTACAATTCAATATCCTATAATTTAAATAAAAAGCTGACAGACACTTCCTTTAATTCTTTGTTTATTTTCCAGTAAACTGTTCAGAGGATACACTATAGCTGATATTTTGCAAAATTAAAATTTTCATTAGCACATACAGTAAGTCATTTCTTCCCAAAGTGTAGATCTGTGCTGGTTCCTCAAGTCTTCTAGGAAAGCAAATTATTGTATATATTTATTTCTTTGAGGCGTATTTGTGTTGATAAGTTCAGAGTGGCTCTTAAGATGAGAAGAGTTAGAACGACCAATTAGTTACACAGATTGACAGCAGTGCTGAATTCCTCGTCTGCTAATTTGTAAACAAAATAAGTCTGTGAAATAAAAAAAATAGGACTTTAATTCAAGTCTTAAATGTCTATAAAACCAAGTGTCCTTTAAGGAAACCTTTTTAGAAATGTAACACCCACTGCATTAATCATCTAAGATAATGTGTTGTGGCAATTTTGCTATTTTGTATAGATGAGTCTTTGAGTCATAACAGTGAAAATAAGGTGATAACGTTTGTAATCCAGTATTGACCTCTATTCTAAAGCACTAAGGACGAGGGTCCAACCTCCATTGATACCTCTGGCCACTGCCTTTTAGAGGGCCAGATGGACCTCCTAGAGGTGAGAGCCAAGACTCAACTGATACCTATGAGACCCCTGTAGTTATGCCCAAAAAGGTCAGAGATATTTTGCAGAAAAAAATATTTTAGACTAATTGTCTCTTATACAAGAAAAAGAAGTGCTCAACAAGGATTGAACAACTACTCAGTGGCTTGATCTATTGTGGGTTACTACCTGGTAGCAGCCTCTTTTAGTGAAATTGTGCTTTTCATGGAGAAGAACCCTCCTGAAGTTTATCAGTCTGATCCCACCTAAAAAAGGACAATCCAGCCCCAAAATATCAAGAAATCCCTCTGTGAGGAAGGAACATGAGTCCTAGATGGTCATTTCAGCCTTCTGTGGGCCTCGTCAGTGAGGTGCAGCCATAGACCTCTAAGCACATTGGGCAAGGAGTCTACGTTTGGTTTCCCCCATCACCCAGGGCCGGATTTACAATTAGACAGAGTAGGTATGCTCTATATCTGCCTTTTCTGCACAGCTCTATGGCTTTGCCCTCACTCCCCATTTAGTAGATTAATAGCTTGCCCAAAAGAAAGATGGCTGCTGCGCAGCACTCTCAAAGAGTAATCGGTCTGTTACTCTATAAATGCAGGTAGAGCGTCCACCGGCCAGACAGACAGTATATGTAAGGTTACCTCTGTTATTATGGGGAGTGAATATTACAGGGTGCACAGTGGGTATGATCTACTGTCAAAGTGTCAAATTAATGTACAGAGATTAAGGCTCAGCTATCTGTCTGAAAAGACAATTACTGAAACTGCCTGTGGCTGCGCATTACCAGAGCAGCCGTTAGACACCCATAGGGAGACTTTCCCTAAGGTCATAATACACATATACAAGAAAGAGAAACGCTCAACTAAGAAGCAAAACTGGCTCAATAGCTTGTTCTCTGGCCAGTCGCCACCTGGTAGCACTTCTCTTTCTGGTATATAGTTATCTCTTAGATTGTCTCTGTTAGACCATCACTCCCCCAACCGCAAACTACCCCGCAACACTATTAAGCCCTAAACCGCCACATCCCCATTGCAAATTACCCTGCTACACTATTAACCCCTAAACCATCACTCCCCCAACCGCAAACTGACCCACAACACTATTAAGCCTTAAACCGCCACATCCCCATTGCAAATTACCCTGCTACTCTATTAGCCTCTAAACCATCACTCCCCCAAACGCAAACTACCCCGCAACACTATTAAGCCTTAAACCGCCACATCCCCATTGCAAATTACCCTGCTACTCTATTAACCTCTAATCCATCACTCCCCCAACCGCAAACTACCCCGCAACACTATTAAGCCTTAAACCGCCACATCCCCATTGCAAATTACCCTGCTACTCTATTAACCTCTAATCCATCACTCCCCCAACCGCAAACTACCCCGCAACACTATTAAGCCTTAAACCGCCACATCCCCATTGCAAATTACCCTGCTACACTATTAACCCCTAAACCGCCACAACCCCACCGCTATAAACTCCCTACACTATTAACCCCTAAACTGCCACACCCCAAACCCAAAATAAATTTCCTACACTATCATCCCCTAAACCACCACAACGCCTATCGCAAACTACATCTACACTACTTAACCCCCTAAAAGCTAACACCCCAAGTTACAAAAAAATAAAAAAATAGCAAAAGTAACTATTTTACCCACATAAACAAATGAATATTTTTTTTCTGTGCTGTCATTAAAGTGTTAATTTTTTTGATAAAGGGGCCAAATGTAAAGAATACAGCTATATTAGTGATATTTTGCAATCATCTGAATCAGAATGCTCATGTCTAGGGCAGACTGTGACTTTGCAGTTTAAAGGGATATGAAACCAAATTTTTTTCTTTCATGACACTTTTTAGGCTGTCTGAGCATCATGGGAAATATAGTTCCAAAACATCTGGGGTGCCAAGATTGCTGACCCCTGAGATAGAGAATACAATTTTAAACAACATTCCAATTTACTTATAGTAATTAATGTTCTTCATTCCTCAGATATCCTTTGTTGAAGAAATAGCAATGCACATGGGTGAGCCAATCACACAAGGAATCTATGTGCAGCCACCAATCAGCAGCCACTAAACCTAATTAGATATGTTTTTTTTTTATCAAAGGATATCAAGAGAATGAATCAAATTAAATAATTGAAGTAAAATTGGAAAATTGTTTAAAATTGCATGCACTTTCTAAATCATCTCTAGACACAAGATAAACAATGGCACTATGATAGGCAATCCCCGCTTATACTTTTTTTTATTAAATGTTTTTTTATTGAGAAATAATTTGCAGGAGTAACAGGTACATGTAAACGAAAATACAGAGGAGTCTGTTACAAACAGAGATTTAGAGAGATACAAAACAAGTTTCAAATAACCAGAGTACCAGCTCCCCCTTTCCATAGCATTTGCAAGTACATGTATATGTCAAGAGCACATTGAATACCAATATACAATATCAACATAACTAAAACCGTGCCTGCACCACAATAACAGAGAAAAGACACAAGCTCTCATTTTCTACCTCCTGGACCTACAAAGGCCTCTGTTGGACCTTTAAAATCGAAATTATGAGACATAGGAGGTTTGTCTAAATGGTGATAGGGCCACTCTAGAAACCTTGACTTATATTAATAAACAACAACATAGATCAATTGTGAAAATCTTTACTATATTTACTATAGGCTCTGGGGCCCCTTATATTGACATAATACTCAACAAAATTTCTGAACCATATACCATACTACCACAGCTGGTCTGGGCATATTACTATGAACAAATCCTATATCACACTGTAGGACTCCTATCCCAGAAAATAAACAAATATTAAATATAGGGCTATGCCCAAATATGAATTGGCAGAATTAAATTAGGTGTTAAAGGGACAGTCTACACCAGAATTTTTATTGTTTTAAAAGATAGATAATCCCTTTATTACCCATTTCCCAGTTTTGCATAACCAACACAGTTATATTAATATACTTTTAACCTCTGTTATTATCTTGTATCTAAGCCTCTGCAAACTGCCCCTTTTTTCAGTTCTTTTGACAGACTTGCAGTCTAGCCAATCAGTGCCTGCTCCCAGATAACTTCTCGTGCACGAGCACAGTGTTATCTATATGAAATACGTGAACTAACACCCTCTAGTGGTGAAAAACTGTTAAAATGCAATCTGAAAGAGGTGGGCTTCAAGGTCTACGAAATTAGCATATGAACCTCCTAGGTTAAGCTTTCAACTAAAAATACCAAGAGAACAAAGCAAAATTGGTGATAAAAGTCAATTGGAAAACTGTTTAAAATTACATGCTCTATCTGAATCATAAAAGTTTATTTTGGCCTAGACTGTCCCTTTAAAGGGGTCTTCAGAGATTATATCAACGATACATAGATAGGAGAAAAAGTTTATCTATGTCTAACCTGTTTGTGAAAAATAAAAATGATATTTAAAACACCTAATAGCTCAATCAACACAATTACTGTATATATAACACATAATATATTACTATGGCAGCACATCAGTTCTGAGACTAGCAATATCACTAAACAAATGTATTGCTTCCTTTTCCTAAGCCTATGTACTATTACTCAGATAGTGATTAATAATATACATATAATACAGCTCTGATATGTAACTGCAAAGTTTTAAAATCCTGAACTATGATCTCTCTAGTATACTTTCTGTTGCTCCTAATCTACTGTACAACAGTCCACACGGCTCACTTAGTCAGAGAAAAGAATAACAGTAATAAACCCCCTTTGCAAAGGTTATGTACAACAGTAACCATTACCAGACTGAAGAGGTGAAATGCTGCAGTTCTAAGGGACATTATTAAATACTGAGAAGGGATGGGCTATGCAGTATTTACTCTAAAACCAAGCCTGACATTTTAGCGTGAAATATTAAAGTCCCCCAAACATCAGGCGTAGTTGCCATCATTAGGGTACGGCAGTTATAGAGATAGAGTTTAATCCAAAGAGTGGAGTCATATTTGGCAGTGAAAGAGTGGCAGTTAGTTTCATAGTGTAGTTTTTTTTCCCAGTTATACATACTGCCGGTGTCTCTGCATTGTTGGAAATATATCCTATATCAGTCCTGCAGTAATATCAGCCAATGCCCAATTTCCAGTGACTCTGTCTGCAAACATGGCTCACAGAGAAATGTGACCGCTCAACGCTCCTTTCACAACTAATGTGAGAGTCTGTACTCCCAGCAGGTTGTATTAACTCCGGAATCTTGAAACCGCATGGCCAAGTCGTGCAGCCAGTGTTCATGACCAGACTCAATAAATGAGCCGCATCTAGTAACAGAACCCTAGATCGGGGAGTCAAGCTTTTTGTGTCGACCATCTCTCTTGGGTCTTTCACATGCGATCCAGCTGAGAGGTTTCTCCACAACCCATAGGCTCAGGTTCCCAGTCAGTGAAGATTGTGACATGTTCCGTTATGGTAGTAGTTAGGGGTTCCTATATGTTGTTCTGCAGCTTCAAATTAGGAAAATCGGTCTGAGCAATATCTTTCTGCAATGTTTCTCTCTTATCAGCTTCAGACCTTGATCGCTGTAAACTCTGCCTTTCAGTAGTTAGGGAAGGCTGGAAAGCTACATTTAGTTCTTCTAATATGGCTGTACAGAAATCTTCCATTAAGTCACTTAATGGGATCAGAATAGCAGTCTCCATGGTAGTGCAGCACTTACGCTGCCAATGATCTTCCGATCTTGAGGGGGGAACGGGCCCCAACAACTTGGGTGAACAAAGCCACAGTGCAGGTTTCCCCGACACGTGGCTGAGGAACATAAGAAGATCCACCTTTGTGAAAGCACCCACTGACCTCTCTGGGGTTTCTCAGGGCACCTTAGCAGGTATCCTCAATATAAATAAAAAAAAACCACCAATTGTAATAGGGGATAGCCCCTAATAGCCAAGCAAAGATCAGGAGCTCCCCACAAACACGTCCTTCCACAACAGCTATAGGCTCCGCCCCCACTTATACTTATTTTGTTATATCAATACGCAAATTGCAGGTTTGCTGCTATATTACATAAAATATGTATGTATATAGGTATGTGGGGTGGTGCTTTGCATTAGAAATAATATCAGACATAAAGATCCACAAAAAGAATGCAATAACAGCACTCTATGCCCAGACTAAAAGGCAAGGAGATTTCCAGTATGAAATTAAAATATAACTTTTATTATGATAAATTTAAATAAAACTATGAAAACACACAAAAAGGGTTAAAATACAACAATGTGAGGCTGTATCCAGATGGAGGATAAATGTGGTAATTGGATAATGGTATCGTGTCTTATCATTTATAGTAACAAAATTACCACATAATCTAATGGAGAATACCAGAGCCTATTCCCTCTAGAGTGTACGTTAAAGGGACAGTCTAGTCAAAATTAAACTTTCATGATTAAAATAGGGAATGCAATTGTAAACAACTTTCCAATTCACTTTTATCATCAATGTGCTTTGTTCTCTTTGCATTCTTTGTTGAAAGATAAACCTAGGTGGACTCATATGCTAATTTCTTAAACCTTGAAGGCCACCCCTTATTTCAATGCATCTGGCATTTTTTCACAGCTAGAGGGCGTAATTTCATGTGTTTCATATAGATAACACTGTGACCGCGCCCTGAATTTACAAGTGAGAGGGCACTGATTGGCTAAATATAAGCCTGTCATAAAATCTGAAATAAGGGGGCAGTCTGCAAAAACTTAGATACAAGGTAATCACAGAGGTAAAAAGTGTATTAATATAACAGTGTTTTTTATGCAAAGCAGGTGAATGGGTAATAAATGGATTATCTATCTTTTTAAATAATAACAATTCTGGAGTAGACTGTCCCTTTAAGTAACAGGAGTGGATTAATTGAAAAGATCAATGTAGGGTTGAGGTAGTTTTCACCTCATATGTTGCAGCTAATGCATGTATATAAAGTGGGAATGAATAGCTAGTAACAACAGGGGTGAATGATAGCCACCTTGTTCAGATATCCTGTACTGTAATAATGCGTTCAAGTTGCCAAATCAGTGTCAGCAGTTACTATATGGCAACTTGACAATTATATCATTGGGACCACACAGGTGAAAGTTATTTATAGTATATTTATTGTAACAATGTTTGCGTAATGATATGTTTATGTAGTTACAACTCTTGTTTAGAGCAGCATGGTTGGATAATAACTGTCTATAAGTCAGTCATTGCTGGTTTCTTTCATACAGTCAACCAGAAATACCATAATGCCAACTACTGATCCTGCTGTTTTGCCGTTGACCACACTTCACATGTGATCAGCTTATACTATATTGTTCCTAATGACCGCATAGGGTCCCATAGAGAAAAATAGTTTGCTATATAATAAACGCTTTCTAAATCATGAAAGAAAAAAAATTGGTTTCATATCACTTTAAGTAACTCCTTCCCTGCTATATAAAATCCAGCAGAGAATGAGTTTAGTAGAATCTATCATTCCATCACACACAGTATTTTTTTCCAGTTAAAGGGACACTCAAGTCAAAATAAACTTTTATGACTCAGCAGTTTTAAGACACTTTCACAATTTAGTGGAGTGCAGTCTTTTTATATACTTTCTGGGGAACATGATCCTACTAATCATGTGCACAACCTAACAGGGTATAAGTATACTAGTCTATGATTGGCTGATGTTTGTCACATGATACAGGGGGCTGGAAAATGAGAGAAAAAATTAATTTGTCAGAAAATAATCGACTGCTTATTTGAAATTCAGAGTAGGGAGCCGAATTATCATGTCCGCCGCACATCGATAAATGCAGACGCTGTCGGCATTTATCATTGCACAAGCATTTCAATAGAAATGCTTGTGCTATGCCACCCCCTGCACATTCGCGGCCAATCGGCCACTAGCAGCAGGTGTCAATTAACCCGATCGTATGCCACCTCAGAGGTGGCGGACGAGTTAAGGAGGATCGGTCTTAACAGCTGCATTGGGGCTAATACGGGGCTTAATAAATCGGCCCCTCTGTGTTAAATCATTGCCTTTTTATTATGCACTTGAATAGAAGCTTTTTTGTAATATACATGTATGAACAAAAATGCTTCTAATACAAGTTACAGCTGTTTCAAATGTGTATTTAAGTATGCACCGTGCACCAGCATTTTAAACACAGCCCTTGCTCAGAGAGCCTAAAGTGCTTGTTCCATCTGGTAATGACTCAATTTGTTAATTGCTGACATGATACAAACCCCACTGGTGCTCTGAGCAGCTGCAGTACTTAAAATGCTGGTGCACTGAGAATATCTAGCTATGCGTCACATGCACGTGCAGAGGGAAATGATAACCCTAAAACCGTGATATCTTTTACTAGAAGCATTTTTGCTAATACATGTACAGTATATTGCAGATATGTTTCTATTCAAATAATGTAATTCATCTATGTGCAGTTAAATTTTGACTGGAATGTCCCTTTAAGTAAATGATTATTACACTTCATTCCATGCAGTAGGCATACAGTTTAATATATATCTGTAACTAAAATGTATTTATTTAGATCATTCAGTATTTTGAGATTCTTTACATTACTTCAATTGTATAACTAACATTTTAAAATAGTCAGCCACTTAAAGGGACACTGAACCCAAATTTTTTTCTTTCGTGATTCAGATAGAGCATGACATTTTAAGCAACTTTCTAATTTACTCCTATTATCAAATTTTCTTTATTCTCTTGGTATCTTTATTTGAAATGCAAGAATGTAAGTTTAGATGCCGGGCCATTTATGGTGAACAATCTGGGTTGTTCTTGCTGATTGGTGGATACATTCATCCACCAATAAAAAAAGTACTGTCCATAGTTTGAACCAAAAAAAAGCTTAAATGCCTTCTTTTTCAAATAAAGATAGCAAGAGAATGAAGAAAAATTGATAATAGGAGTACATTAGAAAGTTGCTTAAAATTTCATGCTCTATCTGAATCACGAAATATTTTTTTTGGGTTCAGTGTCCCTTTAATTGTAATTAAATTGACATTATTTTAGCTTTCGTAGTTTAAAATTGTTATTTGACCAATATTTTAACCTTTTATTAAACAGGATATGAAACACTTCTTGGTTTTTGTATACAAATTGTGATTGTCCCACAATACCTAGAGGTAGCAATTACACAATACCAAAAGGTCTCTATGAACAAGGATAAGATAGTGTCTAGCAACATGTAAACATTATATAACGTGGGAACGGCAAGAAATGACATTCAACAGAAGGAAACAATATCCAAAAAGTGTTTTCTGATTATAGGAGTATGGTTTGTTAGAGATTGAAAGATTTGCATGAAACCTCTTTTTGCATAACCAGCACAGTTATAATAATACACTTTTTCCCTCCGTGATTACCTTGTATCTAAGCATCTTCTGACAGCCCCCTTATCACATGACTATTTATTTATTATCTATTGACTTGCATTTTACCCAATTAGTTCTGTGTCCTGCACAACTCCACGGGCGTAAGCACTATCAGCTAGATTACTAGTTTGTGCAAAAACGGCATTTTTAAGAGTGCGGTACTGACGTTGCGTTACAGGCTAAAAGGTTTGTGGTACAGCTATACCGACAAGACTTGTAATGGCTGCAGTGCTGTTTTAATGCTGAAAATACCATATTTTCAGGGTTAAAACAGGCCCTCCCGCATCGCAAACACTATATTAAAGTTATTAACCCCTAATTTGCCGCTCCCAACATCGCCGCCACTTAAAGAATTATTAACCCCTATTCCGCCACTCCCTAACATCGTCACCACTATGCTAAAGTTATTAACCCCTAAACCGCCGCCCTTCCGCATCGCAAACACTATTTAAATGTTATTAACCCTAATCTGCTGTCCGCCAACATCGTACCCACTATACTAAAGTTATTAAGCCCTACACTGCTGCCACTATAATAAACTTATTAACCCCTAAACCGCAAGCCCCCCACAACGAAATATACTAATTTAAACTATTAACCCCTAAACCAAAAGCCCCCCACATCGCAATAAACTAACCCCTAAACCTAACGCCCCCCTAACTTTATATTAAAATTACAATTTCCCTATCTTAAATTAAATTAAAACTTACCTGTAAAATTAAAAAAACTAAGTTTAAACTAACAATTAAACTAATATAATTATTAAACTAATATTAAACTAACTACCAATTAAATAAACTAAACTACACATTAAAAAAATCCTAACACTACTCTAAAAATTACAAAGTATCTAATTACAAAACAAATTGCAAAAAATAACAAACACTAAATTACGGAAAATAACAAACGAAATTATCAAAAATAAAAAAGAATTACACCTAATCTAATAGCACTATCAAAATAAAAGAGCTTTTTGTAGGGCATTGCCCTAAGTTAAACAGCTCTTTTACCTGTAAAAAAATGCAAAGTCCCCCCAATAGTAAAACCACCCAAGCAACCCCCCAAAATAAAAACCTAACTCTAAAAATAACCTAAGCTCCCCATTGCCCTGAAAAGGGCATTTGGATGGGCATTGCCCTTAAAAGGGCATTTAGCTCTTTTACTGCCCAAAGACCCTAATCTAATAATAAAACCCACCCAAAAAACCCTTAAAAAAACCTTTCACTAACACCCAAAGATCCACTTACAATTTTTGAACTCCTGCTTGAACGATCTTCATCCAGGCGGCGAGAAGTCTTCATCCAGGCGGCCTCTACAATCTTCATCCCGGTGGCGAAGTCCTCATCCAAGCGGCGAGAAGTCTTCATCCAGGCGGCCTCTTCAATCTTCATCCAGATGGCATCTTCTATCTTGATCCTGGCAGCGCGGAGCGGGTCCATCCTGAAGACATCCGGTTCGGAGCATCCTCTTCACACGGTCGACGCCGTACACTGAATCTTCAATGAAAGGCATGCAATCCAAGATGGCTTCCCTTGCATTCCTATTGGCTGAAAATTTTGAATCACCCAATAGGAATTAGAGCTGCTAAAATCCTATTGGCTGTTCAAATCAGCCAATAGGATTTAAGTAGCTCTCATTCTATTGGATGTTGGGGAGCGGCGGAATAGGGGTTAATAACTTTAATATAGTGGTGGTGATGTTGGAGTGTGACGGAATAGGGGTTAATAACTTTAGTATAGTGGCGGCGATATTGGGAGCGGCAGATTAGGGGTTAATAACTTTATTTAGGTGGCGGCGATATCAGGAGGGGAAGATTAGGGGTTAATAAGTTTATTTAGGTGGCAGCTATATCGGGAGCAGCAGATTAGGGGTTAATAACATTATGTAGGTGGCGGCGATGTTGGGGGCGGCAGATTTGGGGTGTTTAGACTTGGGGTTTATGTTAGGTTTAAACGTAACTTTTCTTTTCCCCATAGACTTCAATGGGGCTGCGTTACGGAGCTTTTCTTTCCGCAATCGCAAGTGTTAGGTTTTTTCCTAACCCGCTCTCCCCATTGATGTCTATGGGGAAAGCGTGCAGGAGCACGTCAAAACACTGATTGTTTTGTGTGCGGTATGGAGCTTAAAAACCCCATATCGCACGCACAAGCTGGGTTTTGAAAAACTTGTAATGGCTGCGCTATAGGGGATTAAATAACTCAACTTTTCTTGCGTTCGTTAATTTCCCTATAGCGTTCAAAACTCGTAATCTAGCTGTATGTTATCTATATGACACACACAAACTAGCAGTCTCCTGCTAATAAAAAAGCATGTGATACGAGGCTGTCTGTAGTGGCTTAGAAACAGGCAGAAATGTAGAGGTTATAAAGTATATTAATATAACAATGTTGGGGAATGGGTAGTAAAGCCGTTATCTATCTTCTTAAACAAAAACAATTTTGGTGTAGACTGTCCCTTTAAGTACAGATTGTCTGACAGTTTTCATGGTTCAAAGGAAAAAATAAGAAACGTTTTTATGATAAATCAAAATGGCCTTAAAATCTCATGTGAAAGACTCTTCCAATGATCAGAAAATTCCTCAGTGAAGGATGAAAGAGAGTAGAGAAAAATATTATATATATATATATTGTGCAAGATAAAATGGCAGACAATTAGAGAGACAGATAAAGAGAAAACAGTTATAAAATACAGATGGATATAAAAAATGAATATCATTTAAACACTGTATGCAAAATGAATTAAAACTGTACCTACACTATCTTGTTTTTAAAACCAGTACAATATTTGAAAGAACATTAAAGTATTTTTTTATATATGCAAAGTGTATATATTAGCAAAAAAAGATCTGCTTGTAAAAGAAGTGTTTTCATAAAACATTTACAACTGTCACTTTATAAATAACAAGCAAAGCTGTGCAAAACTGGTGGAGTTCTTTTATCTTACCTCCCTTGATTGTGGCCAGTAAGTTTTGAGCACTGCTCTGAGTAATCACTATACGATATGTAGCTGGTTCATGTAATTGGCATCATTTTGCATTTGAACTTAGAAATTAGACTTTTGGCCTATTTTGGGATAATCATGACCTTTTTTTTTTTTACAACAAAAGGGAGAGATTTTACAAAAAAAGACAAGCAAAATAGATAATTAATGTATTGCAAAGGTGTTTCATTTTTAGTAAATAAATTAAAATGAATTGATTTATGTGAAATTACATTTTGAATGTATTGTTCTTTGGGGATGGGATATAATAGAGTCAGGCAAGAAACAACTTTCCCAACTTGGAAGACCAGATCTTGCAAGTGAAAACAAATGAAAATGAAAAAACAAATAGTTGGAAATTCATTTTAAGACTAAAAACAAAAAAATAAACAGAGAGTGAATTTGTAGAGAAAAATAAATTTACCTGGGAGCAACTATGGAGCAATCACAAGGCACAAATGGCTGCAAGATATGCAGATGGTTACAGATGGTTACACATGTTCTATAAAATAAAATAAAAGAGCACAAGTCCCTTTATATAAGGCACACACTGTCTATAAAATACACCAAGCTCACAGTTTTATAATCTTGTGTAAGGTTTGGGAAAAAGTCTCAAGGGAACAGTTTAGAAGATGTAAAAAATTGGTTTAATTTAACTTGTGTAAATTGTGTAAACAAACAGGAAATATTACATTAAAGGGACGATAAAGTCAAACTTAAACTTTCATGATTCAGATAGATTATGTTCTTTTAACAAACTTTTCAATTTACAAACACCTAGATTATGAGTTTTGCGTTGCGGCTTTTAACGCTGAAAAAATGGCAATTTCAGTGTAATGGCCAGGAACACATATAACGAGTCTTGTCGGTACAGCTATACCGCCAGCATTTTAGCCTGTAACGCAATGTCAATCCCGCACTGAAAAAAATTACGTTTTTGCGTGGGATTTTCATAGTGCCTGTATTACAGGCTGTGCGTTCAGGCTTAAAAGCTTGCATTACAGCCTATACCGACACAATCCATACCGCCATCTGAAAGCAGTAGTTATGGATTTTGTGTAACAAAACTGTTTCACAAACCTCATAACTAAAATGTTACAAAGTACACTAACACCCATAAACTACCTATTAACCCCTAAACCGCCGCCCTCCCGCAATGCAAACACTTTATTAAACCTATTAACCCCTAATCTGCTGCGCACCGACTTTGTGAGTATTAAATTAACCTAATAACCCCTAATCCGCCGTCCCCCAACATTGCCAAAACTATATAAACCTATTAACTCCTAAACCGCCGCTCCCCGACATCGCCACCACTAAATAAAGTTATTAACCCCTAAACCTCCTGCCTCCCACATCTCCGCCACTAAATAAACCTATTTACCCCTAAACCACCGGCCCCCCACATTGCAAAACACTAAATTAAACTATTAACCAGTAAACCTAACACCCCCTAACTTTAAATTAAAATTACAATATAACTCTATTTAAATAAATAAAAACTTACCTGTGAAATAAAAGTTAACCTAACATTAAAATATAAATTAACTTAACCTTACTATTCTAATTAAAAAAAAATACTACCAACTAAAATATCTAAATTACAAATTAAAAAAAAAACTACAAAAAAAAAAGTAAATTACTACAAAAAAAATCCTACGAAAAATTAAAAAAATCTAAGTATACCAAAAATAATGAACACTAAAATCACGAAATATAAAAAACACTAAGATTACAAAAAATAAACGAAATTATCAAACATAAAAACAATTACACCTAATCTAATAGCCCTATAAAAATAAAAGAGCCCCCCCAAAATAAAAACACCCTGTAGCCTACAATAAACTACCAATAGCCCTAAAAAGGGCTTTTTGTAGGGCATTGCCCGAAAGAAATCAGCTCTTTTACGTGTAAAAAAATACAAAGTCCCCCCAACAGTAAAACCCACCACCCAACCAACCACCCAAAATAAAAAACCTAACTCTACAGAAACCCAAAGCTACCCATTGCTCTTAAAAGGGCATTTAGCTCTTTTGCATTGCCCTTAAAAGGGCATTAAGCTCTTTTCCAAAGCCCAAAGCCTAAAGCCCTAATATAAAAAAAAAACCCACCCAAAAACCCCCCAAAAAACTAACACTAACACCAGAATATCTACTCACGGTTTCTGAAGTCCGGACATTTATCTTCATCCAGGCGGCGAGGTCTTCATCCAGACAGCGAGGTCTTTATCCATCTCGGGGGCATCTTCTATCTTCATCCCGGCGGTGTGGAGCGGAGCTATCCTGGATCCCATCCTGCGTGATGCGTCCTCTTCATAGGTCAACGCCGTACACTGAAGTTGATTGCAAGGTAGCCATTTCAAAATGGCGTACCTTGCATTCCTATTGGCTGAATTGATTCTTTAAATTCAAATCAGCCAATAGAATGAGAGCTTCTGAAATCCTATTGGCTGTTCAAAGCAGCCAATAGGATGAGACCTACTGAAATCCTATTGGCTGATCAAATCAGACAATAGGATTTCAGTAGCTCTCATCCTATTGGCTGTTTTAAACATTTTGAAACGACTACCTTGCATTCAACTTCAGTGTACAACGGTGACCGTATGAAGAGGACGCTCTGCACAGGATGGGATCGGCTTCCAGGATGGCTCTGCTCCACGCCGCCGAGATGAAGATAGAAGACGCCCCACTGGATGGATGAAGACCTCGCTGCCTAGATAGAGACCTCGCCGCCTGGATGGAGATGGATGTCTGGACTTCAGAAACCACGAGTAGATATTCTGGGGGTTAGTGTTAGTTTTATTGGGGTTTTTTTGTGTGTTTTTTTTTAGATTAGGGTTTGGGCTTTGAAAAAGAGCCAAATGCCCTTTTAAGGGCAATGCAAAGAGCTAAATGCCCTTTCAAGGGCAATGCACATACAAATGCCCCTTTAGGGGCAAGTAGCTTAGGTTTTTTTTAGAGTTAAGTTTTTTATTTTGGGGGATTGGTTGGGTGGTGGGTTTTACTGTTAGGGGGACTTTTAAGGGCTATTGGTAGTTTATTGTAGGCTAGGGGGTGTTTTTATTTGGGGGGGGGGCTTTTTTTATTTTTTATAGGGCTATTATATTAGGTGTAATTGTTTTTATTTTTGATAATTTCGTTTATTTTTTTGTAATCTTAGTATTTTTTATTTTTCATGATTTTAGTGTTCATTATTTTTTTGTAAACTTATTTTTTTGTAAACCTAACCTTACTACTGGAATAGTAAGGTTAGGTTAATTTATAGTTTAATGTTAGGTTTATTTTTATTTCACAGGTAAGTTTTTATTTATCTAAAGATAGTTATATTGTAATTTTAATTTAAGGTTAGGGGGTGTTAGGTTTAGGGGTTAATAGTTTAATTTAGTGTTTTGCGATGTGGGGGCCAGAGGTTTAGGGGTTAATAGGTTTATTTAGTGGTGGAGATGTAGGAGGCCGGAGGTTTAGGGGTTAATAACTTTATTATAGTGGAGGCGATGTCGGGGAGCGGCGGAATAGGGGTTAATAACTTTTATTAGTGGCGGCGATGTCAGGAGCGGCAGTTTAGGGGTTAATAACTTTCTATTGGTGTCAGCGATGTCGAGAGCGGCGGAATAGGGGTTAATACATTTCTTATAGTGGCGGTGATGTCGGGGGCAGCGGATTAGGGGTTAATAACTTTATTTAGGTGTCAGCGATGTCGGGAGCGGCGGAATAGGGGTTAATACATTTATTATAGTGGCGGTGATGTCGGGGGCAGCGGATTAGGGGTGAATAACTTTATTTAGGTGTCAGCGATGTCGGGAGCGGCGGAATAGGGGTTAATACATTTATTATAGTGGCGGTGATGTCGGGGGCAGCGGATTAGGGGTTAATAACTTTATTTAGGTGTCGGCGATGTCGGGAGCAGCGGAATAGGGGTTAATACATTTATTATAGTGGCGGTGATGTCGGGGGCAGCGGATTAGGGGTTAATAACTTTATTTAGGTGTCAGCGATGTCGGGAGCGGCGGAATAGGGGTTAATACATTTATTATAGTGGCGGTGATCTCGGGGGCAGCGGATTAGGGGTTAATAACTTTATTTAGGTGTCGGCGATGTCGGGAGCAGCGGAATAGGGGTTAATACATTTATTATAGTGGCGGTGATGTCGGGGCAGCGGATTAGGGGTTAATAACTTTATTTAGGTGTCGGTGATGTTGAGGCAGCAGATTAGGGGTGTTTAGACTTGGGGTTTATGTTAGAGTGTTAGGTTTAAACTTAACTTTTTTCCCCATAGACATCAATGGGGTTGCGTTAAGGAGATTTTTCATTCCGTGCTTCAGGTGTTAGTTTTTTTTCTGACACTCTCTTCCCATTGATGTCTATGGGGGAAAGCGTGCACAAGCATGTCAAAGCAGCCCTCTGCTTTTGTGCGGTATGGAACTTAACACCACCATATTGCACGCACAAGGAGGCTTTTCCGTTTTGCACCCTGTTTAACGCAAAACTCATAATCTAGGTGAGAGGTAGGCACAGAAGCAGCAATGCACTGCTGAGGGTTAGCTGGTGATTGATGGCTATTCACATATGCCCCTAATCATTGGCTCACCAGTGAGTGACCAATAGTGAATTGCTGTTCTAGGGCTGTCTTTAACTATGTATCTAACCCATTTGCAGGTGCACACAGGTATATGCAAACACCAGCGCAATAACATAATGCACCATAGAGCACTTTTATTGCACTTAGGTTACCTTCTCTGCTGTGGCCAATTAGGGACAGTTATAAATGGGTCACTAGAGTGTGCAGCCAATGGCTGTGTGGAATAGAACAGTGTTCTGCACTTCCATTTCAAACAGGAAATTGTAAATATAAGAAAAGCTCTGCAATATACTTTAATTATTTATTTTGTCCTCTTTTCTTGTAATTCCTTTCTGAAATTGTGAGCTTTTCAGTTCCTGTTAGAAATGGAAGTGCAGAACACACAGCCATTGGCTGCACACTCTAGTGACCTATTAATAACTGTCCCTAATTGACCACAGCAGAGAAGGTAACTTAAGTTACAACATGGCAGCTTTATAGACACTAAAACTTTACATTTATTTTTTTGTCACTATTTAAACAACTAATGAAACTTTATAAATGCATCCACGTGTTATTCTCAGACTAATCTTTTCTTTGAATGCATCATTCCATCTAGCATTTTTAATGCCAGATTACAAGTGGAACACAAAATTGCGCTTTTGCAAAAGCGATATTTGCGCTTCACTCAGTAATAGCAGCGCACACAAATGTGCGCTGATATTACAAGTTAGCCTCAATGCGACCTTTGCGTTCGCATTATATGGAAGCTTTGCGCTCATGAGAGCGCGCTTCCATAGGCTCCAAAGGAAGCCTTGCTCTGATGCCAATAGACACAGCTGAGAACCTAGCGCCGCGAAGGGGATATGTCTTGCAGTGATGGGCAGCAAAGTTTAAATATAAATGTATATGCTTTTATATATATATATATATATATATATATATATATATATATATATATATATACGTTGATTGGAGTAGCCATGTTAGTCCAGAGATTTAGATATCAAAATAACAAGAGTATTGCATTGAGCAATGATACTTTTTTTATTGGACTAACTATACATTTATAAGATGACAAGCTTTCGGAAGAGTTCCTTCCTTTATCAAGTCTGAAGCAATACTGACCAATTCAATGGAATTTACAGATTGTATCTTAAAACACAGAATAGCTAAGAAGACAGTGCAGGGAGAGGAGGAGGTGTCATAAAGCAGCACAGCAAATCACAATAATAAATCTTACAACATTAAAGGGGCATATTCATGTATATCTGCAAATGTGGTATACATGATACATTGCACTGCATGTGAAATGGGATGCTATATTGGAGAAACAAGCCAAAAACTGCACCTTCGAATGAACTTACACAGACACTCAATCAAAAACCACTGTGAAACAAAATACTGCACCCCTGTTGGTCAACATTTCACCCAACCTGACCACTCCATCCAAAACCTCAAAATCAAAATTCTCAGAGGCAACTTCAATAACACCATGGAAAGAAAAACCTTTGAAATGAAAATGATAATGCACTTCAACCTGTTTAATTCTGGACTAAATGTGGACTCTGGATTCTTAACACATTATCAAAATTTTTTGTAATGTACTTTCATTTAGTCAATTACATTGTATATTCCACATTCTTTATACATAGGTACACAGGTAAGCCTATGTCCACACTTTTGTCTTTTCTTAACTTTTGTATTCCCCCTGTATATACAATTTCACATCTCTATAGATATTGATTCAATGTTGATATATAACTTTATGTCAGTATATGCTCTATGTAAAGCTATATATTTCCCCTGTCTGTTCTCCTACACTGGACACTGTCTGCCTGTTACCTAAGCCCCCCTCATGATTTTTACGACACCTCCTCCTCTCCCTGCACTGTCTTCTTAGCTATTCTGTGTTTTAAGATACAATCTGTAAATTCCATTGAATTGGTTAGTATTGCTTCAGACTTGATAAAGGAAGGAACTCTTCCGAAAGCTTGTCATCTTATAAATGTATAGTTAGTCCAATAAAAAAAGTATCATTGCTCAATGCAATACTCTTGTTATTTTGATATATATATATATATATATTTTATATATATATATATATATATATATATATATATATATATATATATATATATTAGTCCTAAAGCCTGTGTACACGGGCCAATTTTTTTAAGTACCACGGTTCCAAGCCTTGCTCCCTCTCTCTCCCCCCTCTCTTTTACGCTCTCTCTTCCCCGCCCCTCTTCTGCTCTCTCCCCCCTCTTTTGCTCTCTCTCTCTCGCCCCTCTTTTGCTCTCTCTCTCCCCTCTTTTGCTCTCTATCTCTCCCCTCTTTTGCTCTTTCTCCCCCTCTTTTGCTCTCTCTCTCCCCCTCTTTTGCTCTCTCTCTCCCCTCTTTTGCTCTCTCTCTCTCTCTCTCTCTCTCTCTCTCTCTCTCTCTCTCTCTCTCTCTCTCTCTCTCTCTCTCCCTCCCTCCCCTCTTTTGCTCTTTCTCCACCTCTTTTGCTCTCTCCCCCCTCTTTTGCGCTCTCCCTCCCTCTTCTGCTCTCTCTCCCCCCTCTTTTGCGCTTTCTCCCTCCTCTCTTTTGCACTCTCTCCCCCCTTTTGCTCTCTATCCTCCCTCTTTTTGCGCTCTCTCCCCCTCTTTTGCGCTCTCTCCTCCCTCTTTTGCACTCTCTCCCCCTCTCTTTTGTGCTCTCTCCCCCTCTCTTTTGCACTCTTTCCCCTCTCTTTTGCTCTCTCTCCCCCCCCTTTTGCTCTCTCTCTCCCCCCTCTTTTGCGCTCTCCCCCCCCTCTTTTGCGCTCTCTCCCCCTCTTTTGCTCTCTTTCCCCCCTCTTTTGCACTCTCTCCCCCTTCTTTTGTGCTCTCCCCCCTCTCTTTTGCTCTCTCTCCCCTCTCTTTTGCTCTCTCTCCCCCATCTCTTTAGCGCTCTCTCCCCCCTCTCTTTTGCTCTCTCTCCCTTGCCTCTCTTTTGCTCTCTCTCTCTCCCCTCTTTTGCTCTTTCTCCCCCTCTTTTGCTCTCTCTCTCCCCTCTTTTGCTCTTTCTCCCCCTCTTTTGCTCTATCTATCCCCCTCTTTTGCTCTCTCTCTCTCCCCTCTTTTGCTCTCTCTCTCTCCCCTCTTTTGCTCTTTCTCCACCTCTATTGCTCTCTCCCCCCTCTTTTGCTCTCTCTCTCCCCTATTTTGCGCTTTCCCTCCCTCTTCTGCTCTCTCTCCCCCCTCTTTTGAGCTCTCTCCCTCCTCTCTTTTGCGCTCTCTCCCCCTCTCTTTTGCGCTGTGTCTCCCCCCTCTTTTGTGCTCTCTCCCCCCTCTCTTTTGCTCTCTCTCCCCATCTCTTTTGCACTCTCTCCCCTCTCTTTTGCTCTCTCCCCCCCTTTTGCTCTCTATCCTCCCTCTTTTGCGCTCTTTCCCCCCTCTTTTGCGCTCTCTCCCCCCTCTTTTGCGCTCTCTCTCCCCCTCTCTTTTGCGCTCTCTCCCCTCTCTTTTGTGCTCTTTCCCCTTTCTTTTGCTCTCTCTCCCCCCTCTTTTGCTCTCTCTCTCCCCCCTCTTTTGCGCTCTCCCCCCCTCTTTTGCGCTCTCTCCCCCTCTTTTGCGCTCTTTCCCTCTCTCTTTTGCTCTCTCTCCCCCCTCTTTTGCTCTCTTTCCCCCCTCTTTTGCACTCTCTCCCCACCTTTTATGTTCTCCCACCCTCTCTTTTGCTCTCTCTCTCCCCCCTCTTTTGCTCTCTCTCCCCCCTCTCTTTAGCACTCTCTCCCCCCTCTCTTTTGCACTCTCTCCCCCTTCCCTTTTGCTCTCTCTCCCCCTTCTCTCTCCCCCTTCTCTTTTGCACTCTCTCTCCCCCCTCTCTTTTGAGCTCTCTCTCCCCCTCTTTTGTGCTCTCGCTCCCCCTCTTTTGTGCTCTCTCTCCCCCTCTTCTGCTCTCTCTCTCCCCTCTCTCTTTTGCTGTCTCTCTTCCTCTGTTTTGCTCTCTCTCTTCCCCCCTCTTTTTGCTCTCTCTCCCCCTCTCTTTTGCTCTCTCTCTTTTGCTCTCTCTATGCCCCTCTTTTGCTATCTCCCCCTCTCTTTTGCTGTCTTTCCCCCCTCTCTTTATCCCCCCTCTTCTGCTCTCTCTATCCCCCTCTTTAGGCTCTCTATCTCTCACGGTGCATCCATCCCCGCTCACGCCCCACCCGGCCATGCCCACCCGTCCACGCCACGCCAGTCCACATCATGCCTGGCCCCACCCGCGTCACGCCCGATACCAGCCACATCACACCCGGCCCCGTACACGTCACGCCCGTCCGTTCACGCCCACTCCAGGCCAGATGCCAGGTGAGGTAGGCCAAGTGTGTTTGTCCTCACGCGCAGTCTCTACTGCGCATGACATCTTCGTACAAACACACTTGGCCTTTTATTATATAGGATATATATATATATATATGTATATATACATATATATATATATATATATATATATATATATATATATGTATATATATATATATATATATATACTGTATATATATTAACACATGCATATTTATATTTATATATATACATATATATATATATATATATATATATATATATATATATATATATATATATATATATATATATATATACACATGCATATACTGTACATGAATAACATAGTCCCCATAGACGTCTATGTAAAGGAACTTTTCAGTACTGTTTTTTTTCTAACACCACACACTAGGATTGCCACCTCGACCATGATTTCCTGGGCACTTATGAGTAGGGAGGTACATGAATAGTGCTGTCCTGGGTCACTATTTGTGTGCTGTCCAGGGGTGCAATTCATGTTCCCCTCTGCACACCCTGCAGCATGTGTAACTCATAAGTGTCCAGGAAAACTGAGATGGTGACCCTACCACACACCCTCTCACTTTTAAGAAGACAACTCAAGCTTTTGATCTGGGCCCATTTTGGTATATTTAATGCCCCATTTCACTGCCAAATGCGATCAAATAAAAAAATATAGTTAACTTTTTCACAAACTTTGGGTTTCTCACTGAAATTATTTACAAACAGCTTGTGCAATCATGGCACAAATGGTTGTAAAAGCATCTCTGGGATCCCGTTTGTTCAGAAATAGCAGACACATATGGCTTTGCCATTGCTTTTTGGTAATTAGAAGGCCGCTAATTGCAGCTGGGCACCACACTTTTATTATTCCCAGCAGTGAAGGGGTTAATTAGGTAGGGTTAATTTTGGCTTTAGTGTAAAAATGACCATCCCATCTGACACTTCCCAACCCCTGATCCCTCCCAAACAGCTCTTTTCCCTCCCCCCATCCCCCCACTGGTCACCCCATCTTAGGTACTGGCAGACAGTCTGCCTGTATGAAAATGTAAGGCATTTTTTTCTAAATAAAATATTTATACATATTTTTATATTTTATGCAGTGCAGGATCCCCCTTACCCCCAACCTCCCTGATCCCCCCCCCCAAACAGCCCTCCAAACCTCTCCCCTCTACCTATTATCCACCATCTTAGGTACTGGCAGCTGTCTGCCAGTACCTGTAAAATTATTATTATTATTTTTTTAATTTAAATTGTTTTACCCATTTTAGCCACATCCGCCCCCGCGATTGTTTTTCAGGGCCCTCCACATCCATACATCCCATTTTCTGTAGTGTAGCTGCCCCATCGCTCCCTGTCCATTTTTTTTTCCTGTAGCATAGGGCCCTCCCTCCTCTTCCCTCCCCCCTCTGCTGCTGAGCTGCCCACCTGCCCTCTGCCTGCAACAGCAGAAGATCGTTACAGACTGTGACACACACAGTGTAACCGTCTGTAACGATCAGGCATTATTATAATTTATTTGTAAAGCGCTGCCAAATTCCGTAGCGCTGTGTACAATGATAGGGGTATACAATGACAAAGATTTGTGATAAAATACAAAACATAACAAGACTAAACAAATCTAGCACAGGAGGAAGAGGGCCCTGCTCCGGAGAGCTCACAGTCTATAGGTTAAGGGTGCAGAGACATAAGGTTGGGGTAGCTTGTTACATCGGTTGTATTTACAGCAGTGAGTCAGGCAGTTCATGTATATGTATTAGTTTGGTTCGGATGAGGGATGGAGGAGAGATGGTAAGCCTCTCTGAATAGGTGGGTTTTCAAGGAGCGTCTGAAGCTATACAAGGTTGGAGACAGTCTTATGGAGCAGGGTAGAGAGTTCCAGAGGACAGGAGCAGCACGTGCAAAGTCTTGGAGGCGGGAGTGGGACATAGAGGTAACAGGAGTGTAGAGACGTAGGTCAGAGGTTGATCAAAGAGGACAGGATGGAGAATATTTCACGATGAGAGAGGAAATATAGTTGGGAGTTAGACTGTTGAGTGCTTTGTAAGTTAGGGTTAATACTTTAAATTGTATTCTGGAGTATATGGGGAGCCAGTGTAGAGACTGGCAGAGCGGAGCAACTGATGTAGATCAGCAACTTAGGTGGATGAGTCTAGCAGTAGCATTCATAATAGACTGGAGGGAGGAGAGGCGGTGTTTTGGAAGGCCATTTAGGAGTAGATTGCAATAATCAATGCATGGCAAAATGAGGGAATGAATAAGTATTTTGTAGTTTTTTGAGTAAGGAAGGGACGAATTCTAGAAATGTTGCGTAGGTGTGAACGACAGGATTTGGTAAGCGCTTGTATATGTGAGTTGAATGTGAGTTCTGAGTCTAGTGTGACCCAAAGACAGCTGACCTGGGGTGAGGTGTTGAGAATAGTCTCCAACCATCAGAGAAATGTCAGGTGTTGGATGTCTCGAAGAGGGGGGGTAAGAAGCAGTTCAGTTTTGGACAGATTGAGTTGGAGGTAGTGTGAAGACATCCAAGAGGAAATTGCAGAGAGGCAGTCAGAAATCTGGTTGAGTAAAGAGGGAAAGATATCGGGAGAGGAAAGATAGATTTGGGTATTATCAGCATACAAGTGGTACTGGAATCCAAAGGAGGCTATATGTTTTCCAAGGCAGGATGTATAGAGAAAGAAAAGCAAGGGGCTCAAGACAGAGCCTTGCGGTACTCCAACTGAGAGAGGCATAGGATTACAAGATATGTTGTTGAAGGAAACTGAAAATGAGTTGTTTGACATATATGATGCAAACCAGGAGAGGGCTGTGTCTCGGATGCCAAATGAATTTAGTATTTTTAGGAGGAGAGGAGGGTCAACTGTGTCAAAAGCTGCGGACAGGTCAAGAAGAATTAGTAAGGAGTAGTGGCCTTTTGCTTTAGCTGATAACAGGGCATTTGTTACTTTAGCAAGAGTGGTTTTTGTTGAGTGTTTAGGGCGGAAACCAGATTGTAGTGGATCAAGTAAGGAGTTAGTTGTGAGAAATTGAGTTAGCCGATTATAGACTAGTCGTTCCAATAATTTTGAAGCAAAGGGAAGTAAGGAGACCGGTCGATAGTTAGAAAGCGAGGAGGGGTCAAGCAAGGGCTTTTTTAGGATTGGTATGATTGACGCATGTTTGAATGTGTCAGGAAATGGGCCAGCGGTGAGAGATTGGGTAAAGAGATGAGTTAGGGTATGGGTTAGTGAAGCAGAGAGAGAGGGAATAAGTCATTAAGGAATAGGGTCAAGTGGGCAGGTTGTGAGATGAGCCAAGAATAGGAGTGCAGAGACTTCTTCCTCTGTTACAGGAGGGAAGTAGCATAGATTTTTGTTAATAGAAGGGGTGGGTAGGATTGCTGGGATTGAGGGTGCAGATCTCTTTTCTAATGGTATCAATTTTATTTTTGAAGTGATCAGCAATAATTTGAGCAGTGAGGTTGGTAGTGGGCGGCGGGGGGGGGGGAAGGCAGACGTAGAAGGGAGTTAAAGGTTGAGAACAGCTTTCTGGGGTTGGATGCGTGAGATGACACAAGGGAGGAGAAATAGACTTGTTTGGCCAGGCTGAGCACAGAGTTGTAGGACTTAAGGGGGAATTTATAATGCTGGAAATCAGCACAGGTGCGTGATTTCCTCCACTGCCGTTCAGCAGCCCGTGAGCATCACTGAATATATCTGGTCTGTTTAGTGTGCCACGGTTACGTCGTGTGATTGATGTACGTCGAAGAGTGGAGGGTGCAGTTTTGTCAAGTGTTAATTTTAGTGCCGAATTATACTGTAGAGTCACAAGCTTTGGACAAGAGAGGGATGAAATGTCAGAGAGCAGAGGATTCAGTTGAGTGGAGAAGTCTGTGAGATCCAAGTAATTTAAGTTCCTGTAAGGTAGCAGTTTTTTGGGGGCTTGCAAAGATGTGGCAGGTAGAGTAAGAGAGAAAGTTAGTAGATGGTGGCCAGAGAGAGGAAAGGGGAGGTTAGGGAGTTGGAAACACCACAGAGATTTGTGAAGACCAGGTCTATGGAGTTGCCTTCACAGTGTGTTGGAGATGTTGTCCATTGGGACAGGCATAAAGAGGTGGTAAGGGATAGAAGTTTAGAGGCAGCTGGCATGTTAGGATTATCAAGGGGTATGTTGAAGTCCCCTAAGATGAGAGAAGGGATATTACATGAGAGAAAAATGTGGAAGCCAGGCTTTAAAGTGGTCCAGAAATTGTGATGCTGGGCCAGGGGGCCGATAGATAACTGCAACACAAAGAGCTATAGGGGAGAAGAGGCGGATGGTGTGAACTTCAAAAGATGAGAAGGAAAGGGGGGTGAAGGAATGCCGTGAAAGGTACTGTGTGTAGACAAGATAATTCCTACTCCTCCTCCTTGTTTGTCTCCAAGCCTGGGAGTGTCACTGAAATGCAGGCCACCATAGGACAGAGAGGCTACAGCAGTTGTGTTAGAGGAGGAAAGCCAAGTTTCAGTGAGGGCTAACAGGTTAATTGAACATGAAATAAATAGGTTGTGAAAAGATGTAAGCTTGTTGCATACTGAGCATGCATTCCAAAGGGCACACAAGAATTGGGGTGTACTAATAGAGGTGCAGTTAATGAGGTTTTGAAGATTATGTGGGCAAGGTGTATGAGGTGTCATTTGGGGTAGTGATCTGAGGGAAGCAGAGGGTGGACCTGGGTTAGGCGAGACATCCCCAGCTGCAAGAAGAAGAAAGGTGGTGAGTGAAAGGAGCTGAGAATGTGTCTTATGTGAGTGTTTAAGTTTAGGACCATGGAGTTCATGTGTGTTGTAGAGAGGAGAAGGTAGAAGAGAAGGAGAAATATGAATGTTCTGATTGATGTTTGTGAATGGAAGAGCTGTGACTTTAATGAGAAAGGAGGAAAAGGTTAATAAAGATATTAGAAAGTGAAGCATGTTTGCATTTAATTTTTGAAATGTGAAAGTACTTATCTCTGTTGTTCACTCCTTTGTCTAACTCTGTTGTTATAACTCTCTCTACACTTATAAACTTGCACACTTAGAGAACTACACACATGCAGTGCTGCACTGATCTAACAAGCTAAACTTGATTGTAACAAGCTGGGGATATTCAATTTAAAGGTAAAAACAGTCACATGCTTCTAATTAGCAAAGGTCAGGCATCTGCCCTCATATGAAGCCGGAGCAACAATAGCGCTCCAGTTCCAAATGTGGCAGATGCCTGGAGCTTCAGGAACTCCAGCTCTCGGCTTCCTGAAGCTCAGACGTATATATACGTGAAGTACCGCACACCGTATATATACAGTATGTCCGTATGGGTGAAGGGGTTGAAGGGACACTCAAGTCAAAATGAAAGATTCATGATTCAGACAGAGCAGCAATTTTAAAAAACTTTCCAATTTACTTCCATTAACAAAATGTGCACAGTCTTTTTATATTTACACTTTCTGAGTCACCAGCTCCTACTGAGCATGTGCAAGAATTCACAGAATAAACGTATATGCATTTGTGATTGGCTGATGGCTGTCACATGATATAGAGGAACTGGAAATAGACATAACTTTGAAATTTGTCAGAAAAAATCTACTACTCATATGAAGTTCAGACTAAGTGCTATTATTCTGTCTTTATCATGTATTTGTTGTTTATGCAAATCTACTGTATTTACTAGTCCATTAATTTATTTGTATGTATAAATATTCACTGTTGTACACAGTTTTTCATGTCTGGAGAAGGATCTCATTCCCCCGAAACATCAAAATAAAGTTCTGCATTTTGCAAAAGACCAGTGAGTGCTGCCTCCCCCTCATATACTACAGTGTGTGGGGTCTGGACAACTATTGGAGTATATATATATATATTTGCATACAAAGAGAGAAGCGCTCTACCAGGAATGAACAACAGCTCAGTGGCTTGTTCTACGGCGATTTACCACCCGGAGGCAGCCTCTTTTAGACCAGTGTGCTTTTCACAGAAGAAAACTTTCCTGAAGTATATCAGTCTGATGACCCTGGGGAAGTCTCCCTATGGGTGATGGGGGAAACCAGACGTGGACTCCTTGCCCAGTGTGCTTAGAGGAATGTGGCTGCACCTCACTGACGAGGCCCATAGGAGGCCGAAACGATCGTCTGGGGTTGTCATGTTCCTTGTTCAGAGGAGAATTGCCTGGTATTTCGGGGCTGGACTGACCTTACTTGGCGGGATCAGACTGATATACTTCAGGAAAGTTTTCTTCTGTGAAAAGCACACTGGTCTAAAAGAGGCTGCTTCCGGGTGGTAAATCGCCATAGAACAAGCCACTGAGCTGTTGTTCGTTCCTGGTAGAGCGCTTCTTTCTTTGTATGCAAATTATTATGACCCTGGGGAAGTCTCCCTATGGGTGATGGGGGAAACCAGACGTGGACTCCTTGCCCAGTGTGCTTAGAGGAATGTGGCTGCACCTCACTGACGAGGCCCATAGGAGGCCGAAACGATCGTCTGGGGTTGTCATGTTCCTTGTTCAGAGGAGAATTGCCTGGTATTTCGGGGCTGGACTGACCTTACTTGGCGGGATCAGACTGATATACTTCAGGAAAGTTTTCTTCTGTGAAAAGCACACTGGTCTAAAAGAGGCTGCTTCCGGGTGGTAAATCGCCATAGAACAAGCCACTGAGCTGTTGTTCGTTCCTGGTAGAGCGCTTCTCTCTTTGTATGCAAATTATTATGACCCTGGGGAAGTCTCCCTATGGGTGATGGGGGAAACCAGACGTGGACTCCTTGCCCAGTGTACTTAGAGGAATGTGGCTGCACCTCACTGACGAGGCCCATAGGAGGCCGAAACGATCATCTGGGGTTGTCATGTTCCTTGTTCAGAGGAGAATTGCCTGGTATTTCGGGGCTGGACTGACCTTACTTGGCGGGATCAGACTGATATACTTCAGGAAAGTTTTCTTCTGTGAAAAGCACACTGGTCTAAAAGAGGCTGCTTCCGGGTGGTAAATCGCCATAGAATAAGCCACTGAGCTGTTGTTCGTTCCTGGTAGAGCGCTTCTCTCTTTGAATGCAAATTATTATGACCCTGGGGAAGTCTCCCTATGGGTGATGGGGGAAACCAGACGTGGACTCCTTGCCCAGTGTGCTTAGAGGAATGTGGCTGCACCTCACTGACGAGGCCCATAGGAGGCCGAAACGATCGTCTGGGGTTGTCATGTTCCTTGTTCAGAGGAGAATTGCCTGGTATTTCGGGGCTGGACTGACCTTACTTGGCGGGATCAGACTGATATACTTCAGGAAAGTTTTCTTCTGTGAAAAGCACACTGGTCTAAAAGAGGCTGCTTCCGGGTGGTAAATCGCCATAGAACAAGCCACTGAGCTGTTGTTCGTTCCTGGTAGAGCGCTTCTCTCTTTGTATGCAAATTATTATAACCCTGGGGAAGTCTCCCTATGGGTGATGGGGGAAACCAGACGTGGACTCCTTGCCCAGTGTGCTTAGAGGAATGTGGCTGCACCTCACTGACGAGGCCCATAGGAGGCCGAAACGATCATCTGGGGTTGTCATGTTCCTTGTTCAGAGGAGAATTGCCTGGTATTTCGGGGCTGGACTGACCTTACTTGGCGGGATCAGACTGATATACTTCAGGAAAGTTTTCTTCTGTGAAAAGCACACTGGTCTAAAAGAGGCTGCTTCCGGGTGGTAAATCGCCATAGAACAAGCCACTGAGCTGTTGTTCGTTCCTGGTAGAGCGCTTCTCTCTTTGTATGCAAATTATTATGACCCTGGGGAAGTCTCCCTATGGGTGATGGGGGAAACCAGACGTGGACTCCTTGCCCAGTGTGCTTAGAGGAATGTGGCTGCACCTCACTGACGAGGCCCATAGGAGGCCGAAACGATCATCTGGGGTTGTCATGTTCCTTGTTCAGAGGAGAATTGCCTGGTATTTCGGGGCTGGACTAACCTTACTTGGCGGGATCAGACTGATATACTTCAGGAAAGTTTTCTTCTGTGAAAAGCACACTGGTCTAAAAGAGGCTGCTTCCGGGTGGTAAATCGCCATAGAACAAGCCACTGAGCTGTTGTTCGTTCCTGGTAGAGCGCTTCTCTCTTTGTATGCAAAATATATATATATATATATATATATATATATAGATAGATATATGGCCCTAGTTTATATGAAAATAACACTTGTTAAAATTTAGGAGGGGAAAAACACACTGGTTTATTCTAATTTTAATACAGTTTTTTCACATGGGGGTCTCTAACACTTAGAACAGGTCATCAAAAAGGTCTAATGACCCCTGGGTCCCTCCTTTTAAAGCTCTGAATCCTCTCTTTAAAATAAAGCCCCTATATAAGTTTTAATAACCAGGAGATGACTCTGGTATTAGTGATCATCTGGTGTGACTAAATTAATTAGCACAGAGACTCATGGGAGCCCCTATGTGGAGATCAAAGTTACAGAAATATACTAAAAGGCCCTTATTTATATGAGAATAACGCAGGGCCAACTCAAGATATTGTGCTGCCTGGGTCCAAGAATGAAATGACGCCCCCTCTGTAGTAACATTACTGATTAGCATATCAACCTTCTAGCCTGTCCACTGACCTTAAAAAGCCTGTCTGCCTACCTGCATGCAACCAATGCTTATGGACAACTGTGCAACAATTGGAAGGTAGTTGGGGAAGAGATGCCCTTGTCCCATGTTGACCGGTTCTGTGTATTTGTGCATTATTAGGTTATGCTGCTGGAAGCCTGCAACTTCCCTCGCATGTGGTCTGGGTCTGAAAGTGACTGACTCAGTCACTGAAGTGCTGCCCCATGTCAAATGCTGCCTGGGTCCATTGAACACACTTAGACCCAAGGTTGAGCCAGCCCTGGCATAATGGCTTCTTCCTTTTAACTATAGAGTTTAGGGGGGAAAAAACATGCACTCTATTTTTTTCACAGAATTTATTGCAGTTCTCACATGTCATGGTATATTTATAAAATAATATTAAAGTTGTAATCTATTGGGTCTGCTGAAACCCCCACAAGATATAATATGTGGGATTCTCACAAAAAATGGTCTGCAGTGGGGATTAAAAATATGACCAGCATGTAAAAACTCCAAAACAGCTCAACACAGGGGTGGAAATGGCTCAGCAGTTAAAGTGTTAAAAGCTGGATTTCTTAATAAATACTGTGAGACATATATGGTTACAGTGCTTTGAGGTTGGTAGTGCATAAAACTACTTTCTGATAAACCAAATTATATTTACAAATGAGTCCTGGTTGGCAACATTTATGTTCTTGTTAGGATACCAGCAACCAGGAACACTCTCCCAAACTACTGGCTGCTTTTCCGTGTCAGATGAAGGGCTTGTAGATAATGGTATTGATTCATGTTGTAAACTAGTAGGCTGACAAGTAATAAGGCAAAGTCAGGCAATCCGAGTCAGATGCCAGTACGGTTACAGGAGGGAGAACCAAATTGGCACCAAATCAGCAGGCATAAAGGGTAATGCCAAAAAAATATCCAAAGTTAGTAGTAAAATATCAGGCAGAATACCCAACAAGTGCACCCAGAGATAGACTCCATATAAGGGCACTGGGAGAATGTACACTGCCCTTTAAATAGGGAAATCAATGGAAAATGTGTCAAATGAGAATGAGGGGAGCGAAAACTAATGAGGCTGTGGCTTGGAGACTGAAAATTAATGAGACTGAGTTTTGGAGGGTGAAAACTAATGAAACTGAGGCTTGGAGAGTGGAAAACTAATGAGACTGAGGTTTGGAGAGTGAAAAACTAATGAGACTGTGGCTTGGAGAGTGAAAAACTAATGAGACTGAGGCTTGGAGGGTAAAAAACTAATGAGACTCAGGCTTGGAGAGTGAAAAACTAATGAGACTGAGTCTTGCAGAGTGAAAAGCTAATGAGACTGAGGCTTGGAGGGTAAAAAACTAATGAGACTGAGGCTTGGAGGGTAAAAAACTAATGAGACTCAGGCTTGGAGAGTGAAAAACTAATGAGACTGAGGCTTGGAGGGTAAAAAACTAATGAGACTCAGGCTTGGAGAGTGAAAAACTAATGAGACTGAGGCTTGGAGAGTGAAAAACTAATGAGACTGAGGCTGAAAACTAATGAGATTAAGGCTTGGAGAGTGAAAAACTAATGAGACTGCGGTTTGAAGGGTGAAAAACTAAGGAGACTGAAGCTTAGTGGGTGAAATTTATTGAGACTGAGGCTTGGAGGGTGAAAAACTAATGAGACTGAGGCTTGGAGAGTAAAAACCTAATGAGACTGAGGCTTGGAGAGTAAAACACTAATGAGACTGAGGCTTGGAGAGTGAAACACTAATGA
The DNA here is from genome assembly GCF_027579735.1 of Bombina bombina. NCBI lineage: Eukaryota > Metazoa > Chordata > Amphibia > Anura > Bombinatoridae > Bombina > Bombina bombina. The sequence goes on along the minus strand of NC_069505.1, from coordinate 597,972,479 downwards.
GACTGAGGCTTGGAGAGTGAAAAACTAATGAGAATGAGGCTTAGTGGGTAAAAATTAATGAGACTGAGGCTTGGAGGGTTAAACCCTAATGAAATTGATGCTTGGAGAGTAAAAACCTAATGAGACTGAGGGGTGGAAAACTAATAAGACTGAGGCTTGGAGGGTAAAAAACTAATGAGACTGAGGCTTGGAGAGTGAAAAACTAATGAGACTGAGACTTTGAGGGTGAAAAACTAATGAGACTGAGGTTTGGAGAGTGAAAAACTTAGTGGGTAAAAATTAATGAGACTGAGGCTTAGAGGGTTAAATCCTAATGAAATTGAGGCTTGGAGAGTGAAAACCTAATGAGACTGAGGCTTGTAGGGTGAAAGCTAATGAGACTGAGGCCTGGCGGGTGAAAAAATAATGAGATTGATGCTTGAAGGGTGAAAAACTAATGAGATTGAGGCTTAGAGAGTGAAAAACTAATGAGACTGAGGATTGCAGGGTGAAAAACTAATGAGACTGAGGCTTGGAGAGTGAAAAGCTAATGAGACTGAGGCTTGGAGAGTGAAAAACTAATGAGACTGAGGCTTGGAGGGTGAAAACTAATGAGATTAAGGCATGGAGAGTGAAAAACTAATGAGACTGTGGCTTGGAGGGTGAAAAACTAAGGAGACTGAGCCTGAGGCTTAGAGAGTGAAACATTAATGAGACTGAGGCTTAGTGGTTGACATTTATTGAGACTGAGGCTTGGAGGGTGAAAAACTAATGAGATTAAGGCTTGGAGAGTGAAAAACTAATGAGACTGAGGCTTGGAGAGTGAAACACTAATGAGACCGAGGCTTGGAGAGTGAAACACTAATGAGACTGAGGCTTGGAGAGTGAAAAACTAATGAGACTGAGGCTTAGTGGGTAAAAATTAATGAGACTGAGGCTTAGAGGGTTAAATACTAATGAAATTGAGGCTTGGAGAGTGAAAACCTAATGAGACTGAGGCTTGTAGGGTGAAAACTAATGAGACTGAGGCCTGGCGGGTGAAAAACTAATGAGATTGATGCTTGGAGGGTGAAAAACTAATGAGATTGAGGCTTAGAGAGTGAAAAACTAATGAGACTGAGGCTTGCAGGGTGAAAAACTAATGAGACCGAGGCTTGGAGAGTGAGAAACTAATGAGACCGAGGCTTGGAGGGTGAAAAACTGAGACTGAGACTTTGAGGGTGAAAAACTAATGAGACTGAGGCTTGGAGACTGAAAAACTAATGAGACTGAGACTTGGAGAGGGAAAAACTAATGAGACTGAGGCTTTTTTTTTTTTGAAAGAAAAAACTTTATTTGTATTATAATATACATACACATTATTAATTTCACATCAAGCATGGGTATACACACAGTCTAGTGTTCCATTGCATCAGTGGATATAACAATGAAAAGCTCCTACTGTTTCATCGTCCATCTCACAAAGACCTCACGGTCAAAGTCGGTATAAAACCATACCTAATCACAATACAAATACCTTAAATAAAAGTAATGTCAGCTCTTCACTAAATCAAAAACAAAAAGAAAAGCAATTGCACAACTTTATAGACTGTAAACATTCTTATATCTTATATAATATCTACACTGTGATATTAAGTTCAATATGATATTAATTTCAATATTTGCCCATGGTGGTTTAATAGCCCATGTCTCATTAAAATTTTCACATTTTGGATCAAAAGTAAAAATAAAAATAAAAATATCTCACCCTCTTTATCCCTTTTGCAATAAATGTAGGATATTAGGTACAAAAAGAGAAACTCTTAGTCCTTTTCTTTAATCTAAGGTGTTAGCAAATTTGTATTGTTCCCAAAGGAAAACAACCTCATAATATATGTTTAATTTCTTAGTGGAGAAGTAAAAATATCTCTCCATTTTAATTATGAAGTCCACTTGATTCACCCAATTTACAATATTTGGAATTTGTTGGGATTTCCATAATCTTGGAATTAGCCTCTTAGCTGCATTAATCATAATCTCTACTAAACTACGTCTTAATTTACAGGGGATACTAGATAAGTCATTGACGAGTGCTAAATACGGAGAAAACTCTAACATAAGGCCCGTCGCCTTACCCATTTCTTTATAAACATCTCTCCAAAATGATCGTAATTGAATACAGTCCCACCAGATATGAAACATAGTACCTTCTTGTCCGCATCCCCTCCAACACTTATTGCTTGCATTTCTAAACATATATTTTAGTCTATTAGGGGTTAGATACCACCTCAGCAATACCTTCATATTAGTTTCCATGCAAGAAGATGTGTGTGAGGATTTTGCCATGAAGTAGGACCAGCGTTTCCATTGCTGGGAGGAAACCTGTGTATTCATGTCTCTTTCCCACCTTTGCACATAAGCGGGTCTAGGTGGTAAGTGTGTGTCTCTGACATATTTGTAGACAGTGGAGACTATACCTGGCATTACCAACCTGTATGGTACCTAAGCATAATGATTCAAAAGCAGTAGGACTTCATAAAAAAATCTATCTTGTTTTTATGTGTGTATATGTAATGTCTACTACCAGTTCAAAAGTAAATAGAAGAATACAAGAACCTCATTGATGGTTCTGTGGTGGTGCTGGGGGGATGCTATGCACCTCCAAACACATGTGTAGCACGCCCGTTGAGCTGCAAAGGGCTCCATGTATTATATTCACCACCTTTGTTAGCCCCTCAATTATCCTCCCCAAATATTAAGTTCTAGAACCGCCACTGATTAACCCTGTGCAAGCCAGGATGCTAGCACTTTGATGAGTTTTGGAGGCAGTTAGGGCCTATGTACACCTTAAACCTTCTCTTGATTAAAGCAGAAGGTAGTGGTATGGAAATATAAATCAATCCCATTTAATATTTGAGGAGCCTTACAAGTTGAAAGTAAACTGTTTTTCCTTGCGCGCTAACCCAACACGCTTAAAAATTCCAAACTTACAATATCAGGCTCGTGATAACCTATTCCCCCATAGAAGTCAATAGAGCAAAAAAAGTGGAAAAAAACATCCTACTCGCACGCAAACACGATCGCATATTCTCAAGTGCGCTAACCCAACATGAAAATATTAATATTTCACATTCCGATGTCTACACAAAGCAGAACATGTTATATTTATTCATAAATACATATTTCTACATATATATGGTGGTATTTTAGTACAATATATATCTATACATATATATATATACATATATATATATATATATATATATACATACATACATACATACATACACACACATATTTAGATATGTATATGTATGTGTCTCTATGTTAAAGTCCTTTACCTGCCTTTTTTTTCCTTACACCTGAGACCTCATATCTTTAAACCCTTAAAACTTTTTTTGTGCAATATTTTTTTTAAAAATAATTTTCATTAGATGGTGTTATTATGAGTGTAACTTCAATTGCACTTAAGTGAGCGCTTTTACTTTCAACTAGTAATACGAACGAAAAACTCAACACTCCAAAAACACCCACGATAAACCCCTTTTTGCTGTGGCACGCCATTCGTAAACCTTAGTACGAAATTTGGATGGATTTAACATCTTTGTATTGTTCTCCTATGTACCCATTAAACATAGAATACTGAACAAATATATTATGAAGTTCAGATCAACAGCATAAATAATTTCTGTAATACAAAAACAATTATGGAACATTTAAGTAACCATCAAATGCATTCTTAGTCTACGTATTAAAGCTGATTTCACATCTTTGTTTTTTAAGCTGTAAATTAAAGGATTTAACATTGGAACAGCAACTGTGTTAAAGAGAGAGAAAAGTTTATTGGAATCTATAGTTTCTACAGACACCGGCCTCAGATATTGGCAACCAAGAGTTGAATAAAGAAGGCCAACCACAGTCAGGTGTGAGGAACACGTGTAGAAGGCTTTACGTCTTCCTTCTCTGGATCTTATCCTCAGTATGGTGATTATAATGAAAACATAAGAGATGAAGGTAAAAATAAATGGAGTCATTCCTCCAAAGACAACACCGTCAAGTTGTAAATAAAGTGCTAATAAAGAGGTGTCACTACAAGTGATCATCATTAGTGGCACAATGTCACAGAAGAAATGGTTGACCATCTTGGATGTATAACAATTAAAGCCAGATATAGCCCATAGGATTGGTGTGATTTCTATAAAACCCAACGTCCAGCAGCTAAAAGCAAGAAGAACACATAGTCTATAGTTCATGACCATGTGATAACGCAAGGGGTTACATATAGCTACGTATCGATCATAGCTCATGGCCGTCAATATTAACAGCTCGTTGTTCGTCAGAGATGTAAACATATACAGCTGTATCATGCAGGCGGTCGGAGATACACTGTTGTCCCCTGTTATGAAAATGAGAAGGGTTTTGTGAAGAGTGACAGTGGCAGAAAATACATCCATGATGGACAAGTTAACCAGGAAGAAATACATTGGGTTGTGTAGTTTAGAATCTGAGCAAACAAGTAGAAGAATGGTCATGTTACCACCAAATATGATGAGATACATGAGCAGAACCAGGACAAAAATTAGAGTTTGTATTTCTGGTATATCTGAAATTCCTTCAATAATAAAAAATACCACCATAGTGTAATTTTCAGCACTCATATTCATGACTTTGTTCTGTGAGCTGAAATGGACAGATGAGATCATTAGTTATTTGTCAACAAGCTTTATTTGTTTCAATGCTAGGGTACAAATTAAACAATGAGCAGTGGGTTTAGACGTTTATTCACATATATACTACATGACATCACATTTTGATGTTTTGCACATAGAAGAAACCCTTCTTCATAGAATAGTATCAGCTATGTTTGATTCTATAAAACATACATATGATAACCTTGTAGAACAGTGTTATGGATACCATAATAATACAGAAATAGAAACTAAGTGAAAAACAAATGGTAAAAAAGGCAGAATAAGGATCATTAGGCAAGAACAACAATTAAAAAAACAGGATACACCTTTAATAGTACATTAAAAAATACAGACACACAAAACAAATTATTATCATAGGGTTTGATAACAATCTTCTGATCATGTTTATCGGCTGTATGGCTCCTGATAAACTTTTTTTGTAGTCTGTATTTAAAATAAGTATATCAGATGGAGATCGGAAAAATGACCCCTATCATGCATGGACAGCACTGATATTGTCTATCACAATCTATTCAATCTCAACTTATTCACCACAAAATGGACACATTAAGTTGAACAGCCAAAATAAATGCTCACCACCCACATATTGATCACATATAGGCCAATGATCTGCGTGTGCTCGGACCAGAAAAACAAGATGGCGCAGCCCATGACAACAGTGACAGCTTATGCTGATAGTTTTGCTCCAGATAATTGATAATTAAACATTGCTACAAGATATTGACAATTGTGAAATTAATATAGATATCAAAACCAATGTATACCTATCAGAAAATTACATTAAAAGGTTATATGAATAAAAAAATATACACCACTCTATCCAATTGCAAAAAAACCCAAACAAACAGACACATTGGGGTAGATTTACTAACTGTCGGGCGGACATGATCCCCTGTAGAGGATCATGTCCGCCCGACATCGCTAAATGAAGACAGCATACGCTATCGGCATTTAACATTGCACAAGCATTTCAAGTAAAATGCTTGTGCAATGCCACCCCTGCACATTCTCGGCCAATCGGCCGCTAGCAGGGGGTGTCAAACATCCCAATCGTATCTGATCGGGATGATTGCTGTCCTCCACCTCAGAGATGGCGGACAAGTTACGGAGCAGCAGTCTTAAGACTACTGCTTCTTAACTTACATTTCCGGTGAGCCAGAATGTTCGCACGGAATAAGCAGCACCCGCTGCTTCATAAATATGAACCTTTGACTCAATTAACCACCTTAACCTACTACATAAGAAACTCACTTATAGGAGCCATGTTGCCTTTTGGCCCTGTAAACAATGTTTCTGATTGGCTATAAAGGCAATAGGGATGTGATTTAAGGTAAAAGAGCGCCATTGTAGATTTGCACATTTGCTTTGCTTGGTGTATTGGTTCAGGTGCTTGTTGATCAACGGCCATTATTGATAATTCAGGGAGTTCTTGTGGGAAAATGCCTTATGTTTACTAGGCCGGCATTGTCTTTGGAAACACTGTATGTGCTTTACACCTTCTGTGATTCTATGAAAGAGTGTATCAATGGGAATGCCACTTTTACGTGCAAAATTATGCATCTAGGAAAGAAAAATCCACTAGGATTGACTCACTAGAAACAAGACCTGGGAATTATTTTTTCAGTGGATTTGAAGTTTGGTAAACAATGTAGTATAGCAGTGCGTAAGGCCAGTAGAATGCTTGGTAGAGGTATTGCTGCAGAAATAGTGAGGTTATAATGCCACTTTACAGATCATTAGTTAAGCCTCAACTTGAGTATTGTGTAAAGTTCTGTAAGTCATATCTCCAAAAGGATATAACCAAACTTGAATCTGTTAGAAGGAGGACTACTTAATGGAATGATGTCTAACAAATAAAACTTACCAGAAATGGTTCAATGACCTAAATATGAATAGATTAGCGGAGATAAGGGAAATAGGTGATATTAATTTTAACTATATTAAGAGGCTTAATAAAGATGAGGCTGTAAGTATGAGCAACACGATAGCAAGAGAGTTATGTAAATTTGCTAAATAATGGGACTTGGAAAACTTTTTAAAATTGCTTTTAACTCATAAAAGTAGAATTGTCCCTTTAATTATCTTACATAATTTAATACAATCAGTAAAAACGGAAATGCTACTTGTTAATTCTTCATGTAGGTAACTTATACAGGCATTGGGGGAAAAAGTAATATTCAAATTTCATAGGAATCTTTCTTACTACTTTTGTCTAATTATTGTATGAACCATTTACTACATCTCTTTGCTCTTTATCCTTCAACCATATTTACAGAAATCGCAAGAACATCTTAATGTACAAATGTATGTGGCACTGTACTAAATGCCTTTCTGAAATTCAAATAGACCAGATTGTCTTTATAGAAGTTCCTACAAATGTCTCTATAGAAATATATTAGTTTGAAGTAATTTATTTGTAGTAAAATCGTGTTGACTAAGAGCCAGATTACAAGTGGAGCGCTAAAAATCACTTTCGTGAAAGCGATATTTACACTTCACTGAGTAATACCAGCGCACTCTAATTGCTGGAAAGCATTGCACTCACTAGAACGTGCCTCCTTATGCTCCAATATAAGCCTCGTTCTCATGCCGTGAGACACGACATGAGAACTAGCGCAGCGAAGGGGGTAAATTGTGCAGCGATGGCAGCAAATTGTAAATATAGACATATTAACACATACAGTAAATATATATATATAAGCATATACATATAGTTTTACAGGGAACACACAGTTCCCATAGACCACAATGTAAAGGCTCTTTTCAGTGCCGTTTTTCCCAACACCCCACAGTCGCCAACTTTTGCCCCCAAAATACTGCCGAGTGCAGTTTTTTTTTAAATGCTACTTTAAAAAAAAAAGAAAAGGAAAAAGAAAACAAACACTTAAGTTTGGGGGCATTTGTGGGACATTTATAAAAATAACCAGAGATCTGATCTTTTATAAGCATACTAGTCCTAAAGCCTGTTCACACGGGCCATTTTTTGCAGTACAGTGGTCCCACCCCTTGCTCTCTCTCCCTCCCCCTCTCTTTTGCTCTCTCTCTCCAGCCTCTCTTTTGCTCTCTCTCCCCCCCTCTTTTCTGCTCTATCCCCCTCTCTTTGGCTCTCTCTATCCCCCCTCTCTTTTGCTCTCTCTCCCCTCTCTTTTGCTCCCTGTCTCCCCCCTCTCTTTTGCTTTCTCTAACCCCTCTCTTTTGCTCTCTCCACCCTCTCATCTACGCTCTCTCTCTCCCCCTCTCTTTTGCTCTCTCTCCCCCCTCTCTTTTGCGCTCTCTCCCCCTCTCTTTTGCACTCTCTCCCCCCCTCTCTTTTGCGCTCTCTCTCCCCTCTCTCTTTTGCGCTCTCTCTCTTCACCCTCATTTTTGCGCTCTCTCTCTCCCCCTATCTTTTGCGCTCTCTCTCTCTTCCCCCTCTCTTTTGCGCTCTCTCTCCCCCCTCTCTTTTGCTCTGTCTCTATCTCCATCCCTCTCTTTTGCTCTGTCTCTCTCCCCATCCCTCTCTTTTGCTCTTTCTCCCCCTCTCTTTTACACTCTCTCTCCCACCTCTCTTTTGCGCTCTCTCTGTCCCCCTCTCCTTTGCACTCTCTCTGTCCCCCTCTCTTTTGCGCTCTCTCTCCCCCTCTCTTTTGCGCTCTCTCTCCCCCCTCTCTTTTGCTCTGTCTCTCTCCCCATCCCTCTCTTTTGCTCTGTCTCTCTCCCCATCCCTCTCTTTTGCTCTTTCTCCCCCTCTCTTTTACGCTCTCTCTCCCACCTCTCTTTTGCGCTCTCTCTGTCCCCCTCTCTTTTGCGCTCTCTCTCCCCACTATCTTTTGCACTCTCTCCCACCTCTCTTTTTCTCTCTCTCTCCATCCCTCTCTTTTGCTCTCTCTCCCCCTCTCTTTTGCTCTCTCTCTTTCCCCCTCTATTTTTCTCTCCCCCCCTCTCTTTTGCTCTCTCTCTCTTCCCTCTATGTTGCTCATTCCCATCTCTTTTGCTCTTTCCACTCTATTTTGATCTCTCCCCCTCTCTTTCTATCTCTCTCCCCTCTATCCCTCTCACGCGCGCTACCGCGCCCAACCACGCCCCTGTCATGCCGCTCACGCCCGTCCACGCCCACTGTCGCCTGCACTGGCTGTTCAGGTAGGGACTCTAAGGCCAGGTGTGTGTGTCCTCGCGTGCATTCTCTACTGCGCATGACAGCTTCGGACAAACATACTTGGCCTTTTATTGAATAGGATAAATATTACTGTCTGATTACAGTACTGTACTGTCTGTCTGAGGGTGTTGTGTATAAACATGATATAAAACTACCTTTAGGTTACATGTATAAGCTGTATTATATAACATATAAATATTACCTGTCTGATTACAGTACTGTACTGTCTGTCTGAGGGTGCTGTGTATAAACATGCTATAAAACTACCTTTAGGTTACATGTATAAGCTGTATTATATAACATATAAATATTACCTGTCTGATTACAGTACTGTCTGTCTGAGGGTGCTGTGTATAAACATGATATAAAACTACCTTTAGGTTACATGTATAAGCTGTATTACATAACATATAAATATTACTGTCTGATTACTGTACTGTCTGTCTGAGGGTGCTGTGTATAAACATGATATAAAATTACCTTTAGGTTACATGTATAAGCTGTATTATATAACATATAAATACTACCTATCTGATTACAGTACTGTCTGTCTGAGGGTGCTGTGTATAAACATGATATAAAACTACCTTTAGGTTACATGTATAAGCTGTATTATATAACATATAAATATTACCTGTCTGATTACTGTACTGTCTGTCTGAGGGTGCTGTGTATAAACATGATATAAAACTACCTTTAGGTTACATGTATAAGCTGTATTATATAACATATAAATATTACCTGTCTGATTACAGTACTGTCTGTCTGAGGGTGCTGTGTATAAACATGATATAAAACTACCTTTAGGTTACATGTATAAGCTGTATTATATAACATATAAATATTACCTGTCTGATTACAGTACTGTCAGTCTGAGAGTGCTGTGTATAAACATGATATAAAACTACCTTTATGTTACATGTATAAGCTGTATTGTATAACATATAAATATTACCTGTCTGATTACAGTACTGTCTGTCTGAGAGTGCTGTGTATAAACATGATATAAAACTACCTTTAGGTTACATGTATAAGCGGTATTATATAACATATAAATATTACCTGTCTGATTACAGTACTGTCTGTCTGTCTGAGGGTGCTGTGTATAAACATGATATAAAACTACCTTTAGGTTACATGTATAAGCTGTACTATATAACATATAAATATTACCTGTCTGATTACAGTACTGTCAGTCTGAGAGTGCTGTGTATAAACATGATATAAAACTACCTTTAGGTTACATGTATAAGCTGTATTATATAACATATAAATATTACCTGTCTGATTACAGTACTGTCTGTCTGAGGGTGCTGTGTATAAACATGATATAAAACTACCTTTAGGTTACATGTATAAGCTTTATTATATAACATATAAATATTACCTGTCTGATTACTGTACTGTCTGTCTGAGGGTGCTGTGTATAAACATGATATAAAACTACCTTTAGGTTACATGTATAAGCTGTATTATATAACATATAAATATTACCTGTCTGATTACAGTACTGTCTGTCTGTGGGTGCTGTGTATAAACATGATATAAAACTACCTTTAGGTTACATCTATAAGCTGTATTATATAACATATAAATATCACCTGTCTGATTACTGTACTGTCTGAGGGTGCTGTGTATAAACATGATATAAAACTACCTTTAGGTTACATGTATAAGCTGTATTATATAACATATAAATATTACTGTCTGATTACAGTACTGTCTGTCTGACTGAGGGTGCTGTGTATAAACATGATATAAAACTACCTTTAGGTTACATGTATAAGCTGTATTATATAACATATAAATATTAACTGTCTGATTACTGTACTGTCTGTCTGAGTGTGCTGTGTATAAACATGATATAAACTACCTTTAGGTTACATGTATAAGCTGTATTTTATAACATATAAATATTACCTGTCTGATTACTGTACTGTCTGTCTGAGGGTGCTGTGTATAAACATGATATAAAACTACCTTTAGGTTACATGTATAAGCTGTATTATATAACATATAAATATTACCTGTCTGATTACTGTACTGTCTGTCTGAGGGTGCTGTGTATAAACATGATATAAAACTACCTTTAGGTTACATGTATAAGCTGTATTATATAACATATAAATATTACCTGTCTGATTACAGTACTGTCTGTCTGAGGGTGCTGTGTATAAACATGATATAAAACTACCTTTAGGTTACATGTATAAGCTGTATTATATAACATATAAATATTACCTGTCTGATTACAGTACTGTCAGTCTGAGAGTGCTGTGTATAAACATGATATAAAAGTACCTTTAGGTTACATGTATAAGCTGTATTATATAACATATAAATATTACCTGTCTGATTACAGTACTGTCTGTCTGAGGGTGCTGTGTATAAACATGATATAAAACTACCTTTAGGTTACATGTATAAGCTTTATTATATAACATATAAATATTACCTGTCTGATTACTGTACTGTCTGTCTGAGGGTGCTGTGTATAAACATGATATAAAACTACCTTTAGGTTACATGTATAAGCTGTATTATATAACATATAAATATTACCTGTCTGATTACAGTACTGTCTGTCTGTGGGTGCTGTGTATAAACATGATATAAAACTACCTTTAGGTTACATCTATAAGCTGTATTATATAACATATAAATATCACCTGCCTGATTACAGTACTGTCTGTCTGAGGGTGCTGTGTATAAACATGATATAAAACTACCTTTAGGTTACATGTATAAGCTGTATTATATAACATATAAATATTACTATCTGATTACAGTACTGTCTGTCTGACTGAGGGTGCTGTGTATAAACATGATATAAAACTACCTTTAGGTTACATGTATAAGCTGTATTATATAACATATAAATATTAACTGTCTGATTACTGTACTGTCTGTCTGAGTGTGCTGTGTATAAACATGATATAAACTACCTTTAGGTTACATGTATAAGCTGTATTTTATAACATATAAATATTACCTGTCTGATTACTGTACTGTCTGTCTGAGGGTGCTGTGTATAAACATGATATAAAACTACCTTTAGGTTACATGTATAAGCTGTATTATATAACATATAAATATTACCTGTCTGATTACTGTACTGTCTGTCTGAGGGTGCTGTGTATAAACATGATATAAAACTACCTTTAGGTTACATGTATAAGCTGTATTATATAACATATAAATATTACCTGTCTGATTACAGTACTGTCTGTCTGAGGGTGCTGTGTATAAACATGATATAAAACTACCTTTAGGTTACATGTATAAGCTGTATTATATAACATATAAATATTACTGTCTGATTACAGTACTGTCTGTCTGAGGGTGCTGTGTATAAACATGATATAAATCTACCTTTAGGTTACATGTATAAGCTGTATTATATAACATATAAATATTACCTTTCTGATTACTGTACTGTACTGTCTGTCTGAGGGTGCTGTGTATAAACATGATATAAAACTACATTTAGGTTACATGTATAAGCTGTATTATATAACATATAAATATTACCTGTCTGATTACTGTACTGTCTGTCTAAGGGTGCTGTGTATTAATATCATATAAACTACCTTTAAGTTACATGTATAAGCTGTATTATATAACATATAAATATTACCTGTCTGTTTACAGTACTGTCTGTCTGAGGGTGCTGTGTATAAACATGATATAAAACTACCTTTAGGTTACATGTATAAGCTGTATTATATAACATATAAATATTACCTGTCTGATTACTGTACTGTCTGTCTGAGGGTGCTGTGTATAAACATGATATAAAACTACCTTTAGGTTACATGTATAAGCTGTATTATATAACATATAAATATTACCTGTCTGATTACAGTACTGTACTGTCTGTCTGAGGGTGCTGTGTATAAACATGATATAAAACTACCTATAGGTTACATGTATAAGCTGTATTACATAACGTATAAATATTACTGTCTGATTACAGTACTGTCTGTCTGAGGGTGCTGTGTATAAAAATGATATAAAATTACCTTTAGGTTACATGTATAAGCTGTACTATATAAAATATAAATATTACCGATGCCTGGCTGGGTGAACATGGCTCAAGGTAGGGAGATCTTCAGGGGGTAGTGTTAGGTTTATTTAAGGGGGGTTTGGGTTAGAGTAGGGGTATGTGGGTGGTGGGTTGTAATGTTGGGAGGTGGTATTGTGTTTTTTTTTACAGGCAAAAGAGCTGATTTCTTTGGCGCATGCCCCGCAAAAAGCCATTTTAAGGGCTGGTAATAGAGCTGTTAACTTTGTAATTTAGATTAGGGTAGGGATTTTTTTTTTTATTTTGGGGGGCTTTGTTATTTTATTAGGGGGCTTAGAGTAGGTGTAATTAGCTTAAAATTCTTGTAATATTTTTTAATTTTTTGTAATTTAGTGTTTTTTTTTTGTAATTTAGTTTAGTTTATTTAATTGTAGGTAATTGTAGGTACTTGTAGTTAATTTATTTAATTTATTTATTGATAGTGTAGTGTTAGGTTTAATTGTAACTTAGGTTAGGATTTATTTTACAGGTAATTTGATAATTATTTTAACTAGGTAGCTATTAAATAGTTAATAACTATTTAATAGCTATTGTACCTAGTTTAAATAAATACAAAGTTGCCTGTAAAATAAATATAAATCCTAAAATAGCTACAATATAATTATTCATTATATTGTAGCTATATTAGGGTTTATTTTACAGGTAAGTATTTAGTTTTAAATAGGAAGACTTTAGTTAATAAGATTTATTTATTTCGTTAGATTAAAATTATATTTAATTTAGGGGGGTGTTAGGGTTAGATTTAGCTTTAGGGGTTAATACATTTATTATAGTAGCGGCGAGGTCCGGTCGGCAGATTAGGGGTCAATACTTGAAGTTAGGTGGCGGCGATGTTAGGGAGGGCAGACTGTTTAGGGGTTAATACATATATTAGAGTAGCGGCAAGGTCCGGTCGGTAGATTAGGGGTTAATAAGTGTAGGTAAGGTAGCGGCGACGTTGGGGGGCAGATTAGGGGGTTAATAAATATAATATAGGTGTCAGCGATGTTAGGGACAGCAGATTAGGGGTACATAGGTATAATGTAGGTTGCGGCGGTGTACGGAGCGGTAGATTAGGGGTTAATTGTGTAATGCAGGTGTCAGCGATAGCGGGGGTGGCAGATTAGGGGTTAATAAGTGTAAGGTTAGGGGTGTTTAGACTCGGGGTTCATGTTAGGGTGTTAGGTGCAGACTTAGAAACTGTTTCCCCATAGGAAACAATGGGGCTGCGTTAGGAGCTGAAAACTGCTTTTTTGCAGGTGTTAGGTTTTTTTCAGCCCAAACTGCCCCATTGTTTCCTATGGGGGAATCGTGCACGAACACGTTTTTCCAGCTAGCCGCTACCGTAAGCAACGCTGGTATTGAGGGTTGAAGTGGCGGTAAATTCGTCTCAACACTCCCTTTTTGAAGCCTAACGCAGCCCTCCAGAGAACTCTCAATACCAGCGTTGTTTAGAAGCAGCGCTAGAAAAAAAAGACGCATAGCTAACGCACCCCTTTGGCCGCAAAACTCTAAATCTAGGTGTAAGATAGATACAATATAATTAATAATTACATTATAGCTATTTTAGGATTTATATTTATTTTACAGGTAACTTTGTATTTATTTTAGCTAGGTACAATAGTTATTAAATAGTTAATAACTATTTAATAGCTACCTAGTTAAAATAATTACAAAATTGCCTGTAAAATAAATCCTAACCTAAGTTACAAATAAACCTAACACTACACTATCAATAAATTAATTAAATAAATTAACTACAATTATCTATAATAAAATACAATTAAATAAACTAAACTATATTACAAAAAAAACAAACACTACATTACAAAAAATAAAAAAATATTACAAGAAGTTTAATCTAATTACACCTAATCTAAGCCCCCTAATAAAATAAAGAAGCCCCCCAAAATAATAAAATTTCCCTACCCTAAACTAAATTACAAATAGCCCTTAAAAGGGCCTTTTGCGGGGCATTGCCCCAAAGTAATCAGCTCTTTTACTAGCCCTTAAAAGGGCTTTTTGCGGGGCATTGCCCCAAAGTAATCAGCTCTTTTACCTGTAAAAAAAAGGAAATACAATACCCCCCAACATTACAACCCACACCCACACACCCCTACTCTAAAACCCACCCGATCCCCCCTTAAATAAACCTAACACTACCCCATTGAAGATCACCCTACCTTGAGCCGTCTTCACCCAGCCGGGCCGAAGTCTTCATCCGATCCGGGCACAAGTGGTCCTCCAGCCGGGCAGAAGTCTTCATCTGATCGGGGCAGAAGAGGTCCTCCATCCGGCAGAAGTCTTCATCCAAGCGGCATCTTCTATCTTCATCCTTGCGGCGATGAGTGGCTCTACCTTGAAGACCTCCAGCGCGGAACATCCTCCTCGGCCGACGACTACCTGACGAATGGCTGGTCCTTTAAATGACGTCATCCAAGATGGCGTCCCTCGAATTCCGATTGGCTGATAGTATTCTATCAGCCAATCGGAATTAAGGTAGGATTGAAGTTCAATCCGATTGGCTGATTGGATCAGCCAATAGAATTGACCTCGCATTCTATTGGCTGATCCAGTTAGGGGTTGATATTTAATGTAGGTGGCGGCGGTGTAGGGGGGTCAGATTAGAGGGTAATACATTTAATGTAGGTGGCGGCGGGGTCCGGGAGCGGCGGTTTAGGGGTTAAACACTTTATTTAGTGGCGGCGGGGTCCAAGAGCGGCGGTTTAGGGGTTAAACACTTTATTTAGTGGAGGCGGGGTCCGGGAGCGGCGGTTTAGGGGTTAAACACTTTATGAGGTATTGCGGTGGGGTATTGCGGTTGACAGGTAGATAGACATTGCACATGCGTTAGGTGTTAGTTTTTTTTTTGCAGGCATTTTAGGGAGTTACGGTGCTCCCATACTCAGCGCAAGGCCTGCTATGGCTGCTTTTTATGGCGAGGTGAAAATGGAGTAAGTTTCCTCCATTTTCGCCACGTAAGGCCTTGCGCTGGATATTGGATACCAAATTGCGCGGGTTTTATATATTAGCCTATGGGAGTAACTGCTGTATGCTATGCCATATATGTGATACCAAACCCGTGCAAAATCTGGCGTCGCCGGCTTTTGCGGGCAACGCTGCATATCGGATCAGGCCCATGATATAAAACTACCTTTAGGTTACATGTATAAGTTGTATTGTATAACATATAAATATTACCAGTCTGATTACTGTACTGTCTGTCTGAGGGTGCTGTGTATAAACATGATATAAAACTACCTTTAGGTTACATGTATAAGCTGTATTATATAACATATAAATATTACCTGTCTGATTACAGTACTGTCTGTCTGTCTGAGGGTACTGTTTATAAACATGATATACAACTACCTTTAGTTTACATGTATAAGCTGTATTATATAACATATAAATATTACTGTCTGATTACTGTACTGTCTGTCTGTCTGAGGGTGCTGTGTATAAACATGATATAAAATTACCTTTAGGTTACATGTATAAGCTGTATTATATAACATATACATATTACCTGTCTGATTACAGTACTGTCTGTCTGTCTGAGAGTGCTGTGTATACACATGATATAAAACTACCTTTAGGTTACATGTATAAGCTGTATTATATAACATATAAATATTACCTGTCTGACTACTGTACTGTCTGTCTGAGGGTGCTGTGTATAAACATTATATAAAACTACCTTTAGGTTACATGTATAAACTGTATTATAACATATAAATATTACCTGTCTGAATACAGTACTGTCTGTCTGAGGGTGCTGTGTATAAACATTATATAAAACTACCTTTAGGTTACATGTATAAGCTGTATTATATAACATATAAATATTACTGTCTGATTACAGTACTGTCTGTCTGAGGGTACTGTGTATAAACATGATATTCAACTACCTTTAGGTTACATGTATAAGCTGTATTATATACCATATAAATATTACCTGTCTGATTACAGTACTGTCTGTCTGAGGGTGCTGTGTATAAACATGATATAAAGCTACCTTTAGGTTACATGTATAAGCTGTATTATATAACATATAAATATTACCTGTCTGATTACAGTACTGTACTGTCTGTCTGAGGGTACTGTGTATAAACATGATATAAAACTACCTTTAGGTTACATATATAAGCTGTATTATATAACATATAAATATTACCTGTCTGATTACTGTACTGTACTGTCTGAGGGTGCTGTGTATAAACATGATATAAAACTACCTTTAGATTACATGTATAAGATGTATTATATAACATATAAATATTACCTATCTGATTACAGTACTGTCTGTCTGAGGGTGCTGTGTATAAACATGATATAAAACTATCTTTGGGTTACATGTATAAGCTGTATTATATAACATATAAATATTCCCTGACGGATAACAGTACAGTCTGTCTGAGGGTGCTGTGTATAAACATGATATAAAACTACCTTTAGGTTACATGTATAAGCTGTATTATATAACATATAAATATTACCTGTCTGATTACTGTACTGCACTGTCTGAGGGTGCTGTGTATAAACATGATATAAAACTACCTTTAGGTTACATGTATTAGCTGTATTATATAACATATAAATATTACTGTCTGATTACAGTACTGTCTGAGGGAGCTGTGTATAAACATGATATAAAACTACCTTTAGGTTACATGTATAAGCTGTATTATATAACATATAACAATTACCTGTCTGATTACAGTACTGTCTGTCTGAGGGTGCTGTGTATAAACATGATATAAAACTATCTTTGGGTTACATGTATAAGCTGTATTATATAACATATAAATATTCCCTGACGGATAACAGTACAGTCTGTCTGAGGGTGCTGTGTATAAACATGATATAAAATTACCTTTAGGTTACATGTATAAGCTGTATTATATAACATATAAATATTACCTGTCTGATTACAGTACTGTCTGTCTGTCTGAGAGTGCTGTGTATACACTTGATATAAAACTAACTTTAGGTTACATGTATAAGCTGTATTGTATAACAAATATTACCTGTCTGATTACAGTACTGTCTGTCTGAGGGTGCTGTGTATAAACATGATATAAAACTACCTTTAGGTCACATGTATAAGCTGTATTACATAACATATAAATATTACCTGTCTGATTTCTGTACTGTCTGTCTGAGGGTGCTGTGTATAAACATGATACAAAACTACCTTTAGGTTACATATATACGCTGTATTATATAACATATAAATATTACCTGACTGATTACAGTACTGTACTGTCTGTCTGAGGGTGCTGTGTATAAACATGATATAAAACTACCTTTAGATTACATGTATAAGATGTATTATATAACATATAACAATTACCTGTCTGATTACAGTACTGTCTGTCTGAGGGTGCTGTGTATAAACATGATATAAAACTATCTTTGGGTTACATGTATAAGCTGTATTATATAACATATAAATATTACTGTCTGATTACAGTACTGTCTGTCTGAAGGTACTGTTTATAAACATGATATAAAACTACCTTTAGTTTACATGTATAAGCTGCATTATATAACATATAGATATTACCTGTCTGATTACTGTACTGTCTGTCTGAGGGTGCTGTGTATAAACATGATATAAAACTACCTTTAGGTTACATGTATAAGCTGTATTATATAACATATAAATATTCCCTGAGGGATTACAGTACTGTCTGTCTGAGGGTGCTGTGTATAAACATGATATAAAACTACCTTTAGGTTACATGTATAAGCTGTATTATATAACATATAAATATTACCTGTCTGATTACAGTACTGTCTGTCTGTCTGTCTGAGAGTGCTGTGTATAAACATGATATAAAACTACCTTTAGGTTACATGTATAAGCTGTATTGTATAACATATAAATATTACCTGACTGAT
This sequence comes from Bombina bombina, assembly GCF_027579735.1. Taxonomy (NCBI): domain Eukaryota; kingdom Metazoa; phylum Chordata; class Amphibia; order Anura; family Bombinatoridae; genus Bombina; species Bombina bombina. The sequence continues at coordinate 597,953,704 of NC_069505.1, read as the reverse complement.
TACAGTACTGTCTGTCTGAGGGTGCTGTGTATAAAGATGATATAAATCTACCTTTAGGTTACATGTATAAGCTGTATTATATAACATATAAATATTACCTGTCTGATTACAGTACTGTCTGTCTGAGGGTGCTGTGTATAAACATGATATAAAACTACCTTTAGGTTACATGTATAAGCTGTATTACATAACATATAAATATTACCTGTCTGATTTCTGTACTGTCTGTCTGAGGGTGCTGTGTATAAACATGATATAAAACTACCTTTAGGTTACATGTATAAGCTGTATTATATAACATATAAATATTACCTGTCTGATTACTGTACTGTCTGTCTGAGGGTGCTGTGTATAAACATGATATAAAACTACCTTTAGGTTACATGTATAAGCTGTATTATATAACATATAAATATTACCTGTCTGATTACAGTACTGTACTGTCTGTCTGAGGGTGCTGTGTATAAACATGATATAAAACTACCTATAGGTTACATGTATAAGCTGTATTACATAACGTATAAATATTACTGTCTGATTACAGTACTGTCTGTCTGAGGGTGCTGTGTATAAAAATGATATAAAATTACCTTTAGGTTACATGTATAAGCTGTACTATATAAAATATAAATATTACCGATGCCTGGCTGGGTGAACATGGCTCAAGGTAGGGAGATCTTCAGGGGGTAGTGTTAGGTTTATTTAAGGGGGGTTTGGGTTAGAGTAGGGGTATGTGGGTGGTGGGTTGTAATGTTGGGAGGTGGTATTGTGTTTTTTTTTACAGGCAAAAGAGCTGATTTCTTTGGCGCATGCCCCGCAAAAAGCCATTTTAAGGGCTGGTAATAGAGCTGTTAACTTTGTAATTTAGATTAGGGTAGGGAATTTTTTTTTATTTTGGGGGGCTTTGTTATTTTATTAGGGGGCTTAGAGTAGGTGTAATTAGCTTAAAATTCTTGTAATATTTTTTAATTTTTTGTAATTTAGTGGGTTTTTTTGTAATTTAGTTTAGTTTATTTAATTGTAGGTAATTGTAGGTACTTGTAGTTAATTTATTTAATTTATTTATTGATAGTGTAGTGTTAGGTTTAATTGTAACTTAGGTTAGGATTTATTTTACAGGTAATTTGATAATTATTTTAACTAGGTAGCTATTAAATAGTTAATAACTATTTAATAGCTATTGTACCTAGTTTAAATAAATACAAAGTTGCCTGTAAAATAAATATAAATCCTAAAATAGCTACAATATAATTATTCATTATATTGTAGCTATATTAGGGTTTATTTTACAGGTAAGTATTTAGTTTTAAATAGGAAGACTTTAGTTAATAAGATTTATTTATTTCGTTAGATTAAAATTATATTTAATTTAGGGGGGTGTTAGGGTTAGATTTAGCTTTAGGGGTTAATACATTTATTATAGTAGCGGCGAGGTCCGGTGGGCAGATTAGGGGTTAATACTTGAAGTTAGGTGGCGGCGATGTTAGGGAGGGCAGACTGTTTAGGGGTTAATACATATATTAGAGTAGCGGCAAGGTCCAGTCGGTAGATTAGGGGTTAATAAGTGTAGGTAAGGTAGCGGCGACATTAGGGGGGCAGATTAGGGGGTTAATAAATATAATATAGGTGTCAGCGATGTTAGGGACAGCAGATTAGGGGTACATAGGTATAATGTAGGTTGCGGCGGTGTACGGAGCGGTAGATTAGGGGTTAATTGTGTAATGCAGGTGTCAGCGATAGCGGGGGTGGCAGATTAGGGGTTAATAAGTGTAAGGTTAGGGGTGTTTAGACTCGGGGTTCATGTTAGGGTGTTAGGTGCAGACTTAGAAACTGTTTCCCCATAGGAAACAATGGGGCTGCGTTAGGAGCTGAAAACTGCTTTTTTGCAGGTGTTAGGTTTTTTTTCAGCCCAAACTGCCCCATTGTTTCCTATGGGGGAATCGTGCACGAACACGTTTTTCCAGCTAGCCGCTACCGTAAGCAACGCTGGTATTGAGGGTTGAAGTGGCGGTAAATTCGTCTCAACACTCCCTTTTTGAAGCCTAACGCAGCCCTCCAGAGAACTCTCAATACCAGCGTTGTTTAGAAGCAGCGCTAGAAAAAAAAGACGCATAGCTAACGCACCCCTTTGGCCGCAAAACTCTAAATCTAGGTGTAAGATAGATACAATATAATTAATAATTACATTATAGCTATTTTAGGATTTATATTTATTTTACAGGTAACTTTGTATTTATTTTAGCTAGGTACAATAGTTATTAAATAGTTAATAACTATTTAATAGCTACCTAGTTAAAATAATTACAAAATTGCCTGTAAAATAAATCCTAACCTAAGTTACAAATAAACCTAACACTACACTATCAATAAATTAATTAAATAAATTAACTACAATTATCTATAATAAAATACAATTAAATAAACTAAACTATATTACAAAAAAAACAAACACTACATTACAAAAAATAAAAAAATATTACAAGAAGTTTAATCTAATTACACCTAATCTAAGCCCCCTAATAAAATAAAGAAGCCCCCCAAAATAATAAAATTTCCCTACCCTAAACTAAATTACAAATAGCCCTTAAAAGGGCCTTTTGCGGGGCATTGCCCCAAAGTAATCAGCTCTTTTACCAGCCCTTAAAAGGGCTTTTTGCGGGGCATTGCCCCAAAGTAATCAGCTCTTTTACCTGTAAAAAAAAGGAAATACAATACCCCCCAACATTACAACCCACACCCACACACCCCTACTCTAAAACCCACCCGATCCCCCCTTAAATAAACCTAACACTACCCCATTGAAGATCACCCTACCTTGAGCCGTCTTCACCCAGCCGGGCCGAAGTCTTCATCCGATCCGGGCACAAGTGGTCCTCCAGCCGGGCAGAAGTCTTCATCCGATCGGGGCAGAAGAGGTCCTCCATCCGGCAGAAGTCTTCATCCAAGCGGCATCTTCTATCTTCATCCTTGCGGCGATGAGTGGCTCTACCTTGAAGACCTCCAGCGCGGAACATCCTCCTCGGCCGACGACTACCTGACGAATGGCTGGTCCTTTAAATGACGTCATCCAAGATGGCGTCCCTCGAATTCCGATTGGCTGATAGTATTCTATCAGCCAATCGGAATTAAGGTAGGATTGAAGTTCAATCCGATTGGCTGATTGGATCAGCCAATAGAATTGACCTCGCATTCTATTGGCTGATCCAGTTAGGGGTTGATATTTAATGTAGGTGGCGGCGGTGTAGGGGGGTCAGATTAGAGGGTAATACATTTAATGTAGGTGGCGGCGGGGTCCGGGAGCGGCGGTTTAGGGGTTAAACACTTTATTTAGTGGCGGCGGGGTCCAAGAGCGGCGGTTTAGGGGTTAAACACTTTATTTAGTGGAGGCGGGGTCCGGGAGCGGCGGTTTAGGGGTTAAACACTTTATGAGGTATTGCGGTGGGGTATTGCGGTTGACAGGTAGATAGACATTGCACATGCGTTAGGTGTTAGTTTTTTTTTTGCAGGCATTTTAGGGAGTTACGGTGCTCCCATACTCAGCGCAAGGCCTGCTATGGCTGCTTTTTATGGCGAGGTGAAAATGGAGTAAGTTTCCTCCATTTTCGCCACGTAAGGCCTTGCGCTGGATATTGGATACCAAATTGCGCGGGTTTTATATATTAGCCTATGGGAGTAACTGCTGTATGCTATGCCATATATGTGATACCAAACCCGTGCAAAATCTGGCGTCGCCGGCTTTTGCGGGCAACGCTGCATATCGGATCAGGCCCATGATATAAAACTACCTTTAGGTTACATGTATAAGTTGTATTGTATAACATATAAATATTACCAGTCTGATTACTGTACTGTCTGTCTGAGGGTGCTGTGTATAAACATTATATAAAACTACCTTTAGGTTACATGTATAAGCTGTATTATATAACATATAAATATTACTGTCTGATTACAGTACTGTCTGTCTGAGGGTGCTGTGTATAAACATGATATAAAACTACCTTTAGTTTACATGTATAAGCTGTATTATATAACATATAAATATTACTGTCTGATTACTGTACTGTCTGTCTGAGGGTGCTGTGTATAAACATGATATAAAACTACCTTTAGGTTACATGTATAAGCTGTATTATATAACATATAAATATTACTGTCTGATTACAGTACTGTCTGTCTGAGGGTACTGTTTATAAACATGATATACAACTACCTTTAGTTTACATGTATAAGCTGTATTATATAACATATAAATATTACTGTCTGATTACTGTACTGTCTGTCTGTCTGAGGGTGCTGTGTATAAACATGATATAAAATTACCTTTAGGTTACATGTATAAGCTGTATTATATAACATATACATATTACCTGTCTGATTACAGTACTGTCTGTCTGTCTGAGAGTGCTGTGTATACACATGATATAAAACTACCTTTAGGTTACATGTATAAGCTGTATTATATAACATATAAATATTACCTGTCTGACTACTGTACTGTCTGTCTGAGGGTGCTGTGTATAAACATTATATAAAACTACCTTTAGGTTACATGTATAAACTGTATTATAACATATAAATATTACCTGTCTGAATACTGTCCTGCCTGTCTGAGGGTGCTGTGTATAAACATGATATAAAACTACCTTTAGGTTACATGTATAAGCTGTATTATATAACATATAAATATTACTGTCTGATTACAGTACTGTCTGTCTGAGGGTACTGTGTATAAACATGATATTCAACTACCTTTAGGTTACATGTATAAGCTGTATTATATACCATATAAATATTACCTGTCTGATTACAGTACTGTCTGTCTGAGGGTGCTGTGTATAAACATGATATAAAGCTACCTTTAGGTTACATGTATAAGCTGTATTATATAACATATAAATATTACCTGTCTGATTACAGTACTGTACTGTCTGTCTGAGGGTACTGTGTATAAACATGATATAAAACTACCTTTAGGTTACATATATAAGCTGTATTATATAACATATAAATATTACCTGTCTGATTACTGTACTGTACTGTCTGAGGGTGCTGTGTATAAACATGATATAAAACTACCTTTAGATTACATGTATAAGATGTATTATATAACATATAAATATTACCTATCTGATTACAGTACTGTCTGTCTGAGGGTGCTGTGTATAAACATGATATAAAACTATCTTTGGGTTACATGTATAAGCTGTATTATATAACATATAAATATTCCCTGACGGATAACAGTACAGTCTGTCTGAGGGTGCTGTGTATAAACATGATATAAAACTACCTTTAGGTTACATGTATAAGCTGTATTATATAACATATAAATATTACCTGTCTGATTACTGTACTGTACTGTCTGAGGGTGCTGTGTATAAACATGATATAAAACTACCTTTAGGTTACATGTATTAGCTGTATTATATAACATATAAATATTACTGTCTGATTACAGTACTGTCTGAGGGAGCTGTGTATAAACATGATATAAAACTACCTTTAGGTTACATGTATAAGCTGTATTATATAACATATAACAATTACCTGTCTGATTACAGTACTGTCTGTCTGAGGGTGCTGTGTATAAACATGATATAAAACTATCTTTGGGTTACATGTATAAGCTGTATTATATAACATATAAATATTCCCTGACGGATAACAGTACAGTCTGTCTGAGGGTGCTGTGTATAAACATGATATAAAATTACCTTTAGGTTACATGTATAAGCTGTATTATATAACATATAAATATTACCTGTCTGATTACAGTACTGTCTGTCTGTCTGAGAGTGCTGTGTATACACTTGATATAAAACTAACTTTAGGTTACATGTATAAGCTGTATTGTATAACAAATATTACCTGTCTGATTACAGTACTGTCTGTCTGAGGGTGCTGTGTATAAACATGATATAAAACTACCTTTAGATTACATGTATAAGATGTATTATATAACATATAAATATTACCTATCTGATTACAGTACTGTCTGTCTGAGGGTGCTGTGTATAAACATGATATAAAACTATCTTTGGGTTACATGTATAAGCTGTATTATATAACATATAAATATTCCCTGACGGATAACAGTACAGTCTGTCTGAGGGTGCTGTGTATAAACATGATATAAAACTACCTTTAGGTTACATGTATAAGATGTATTATATAACATATAAATATTACCTATCTGATTACAGTACTGTCTGTCTGAGGGTGCTGTGTATAAACATGATATAAAACTATCTTTGGGTTACATGTATAAGCTGTATTATATAACATATAAATATTACCTATCTGATTACAGTACTGTCTGTCTGAGGGTGCTGTGTATAAACATGATATAAAACTATCTTTGGGTTACATGTATAAGCTGTATTATATAACATATAAATATTCCCTGACGGATAACAGTACAGTCTGTCTGAGGGTGCTGTGTATAAACATGATATAAAACTACCTTTAGGTTACATGAATTAGCTGTATTATATAACATATAAATATTACTGTCTGATTACAGTACTGTCTGAGGGAGCTGTGTATAAACATGATATAAAACTACCTTTAGGTTACATGTATAAGCTGTATTATATAACATATAACAATTACCTGTCTGATTACAGTAATGTCTGTCTGAGGGTGCTGTGTATAAACATGATATAAAACTATCTTTGGGTTACATGTATAAGCTGTATTATATAACATATAAATATTCCCTGACGGATAACAGTACAGTCTGTCTGAGGGTGCTGTGTATAAACATGATATAAAATTACCTTTAGGTTACATGTATAAGCTGTATTATATAACATATAAATATTACCTGTCTGATTACAGTACTGTCTGTCTGTCTGAGAGTGCTGTGTATACACTTGATATAAAACTAACTTTAGGTTACATGTATAAGCTGTATTGTATAACAAATATTACCTGTCTGATTACAGTACTGTCTGTCTGAGGGTGCTGTGTATAAACATGATATAAAACTACCTTTAGGTTACATGTATAAGCTGTATTACATAACATATAAATATTACCTGTCTGATTTCTGTACTGTCTGTCTGAGGGTGCTGTGTATAAACATGATACAAAACTACCTTTAGGTTACATATATACGCTGTATTATATAACATATAAATATTACCTGACTGATTACAGTACTGTGCTGTGTATAAACATGATATAAAACTACCTTTAGATTACATGTATAAGATGTATTATATAACATATAACAATTACCTGTCTGATTACAGTACTGTCTGTCTGAGGGTGCTGTGTATAAACATGATATAAAACTATCTTTGGGTTACATGTATAAGCTGTATTATATAACATATAAATATTACTGTCTGATTACAGTACTGTCTGTCTGAAGGTACTGTTTATAAACATGATATAAAACTACCTTTAGTTTACATGTATAAGCTGCATTATATAACATATAGATATTACCTGTCTGATTACTGTACTGTCTGTCTGAGGGTGCTGTGTATAAACATGATATAAAACTACCTTTAGGTTACATGTATAAGCTGTATTATATAACATATAAATATTCCCTGACGGATTACAGTACTGTCTGTCTGAGGGTGCTGTGTATAAACATGATATAAAACTACCTTTAGGTTACATGTATAAGCTGTATTATATAACATATAAATATTACCTGTCTGATTACAGTACTGTCTGTCTGTCTGAGAGTGCTGTGTATAAACATGATATAAAACTACCTTTAGGTTACATGTATAAGCTGTATTGTATAACATATAAATATTACCTGACTGATTACAGTACTGTCTGTCTGAGGGTGCTGTGTATAAACATGATATAAAACTACCTTTAGGTTACATGTATAAGCTGTATTACATAACATATAAATATTACCTGTCTGATTTCTGTACTGTCTGTCTGAGGGTGCTGTTTATAAACATGATATAAAACTACCTTTAGGTTACATGTATAAGCTGTAATATATAACATATAAATATTACCTATCTGATTACAGTACTGTCTTTCTAAGGGTTCTGTGTATAAACATTATATAAAACTACCTTTAGGTTACATGTATAAGCTGTATTATATAACATATACATATTACCTGTCTGATTACAGTACTGTACTGTCTGAGGGTGCTGTGTATAAACATGATATATAATTACCCTTAGGTTACATGTATAAGCTGTATTATATAACATATAAATATTACCTGTCTGATTACAGTACTGTACTGTCTGAGGGTGCTGTGTATAAACATGATATAAAACTACCTTTAGTTTACATGTATAAGCTGCATTATATAACATATAGATATTACCTGTCTGATTACTGTACTGTCTGTCTGAGGGTGCTGTGTATAAACATGCTATAAAACTACCTTTAGGTTACATGTATAAGCTGTATTATATAACATATAAATATTACCTGACTGATTACAGTACTGTCTGTCTGTCTGTCTGTCTGTCTGTCTGTCTGAGGGTGCTGTGTATAAACATGCTATAAAACTACCTTTAGGTTACATGTATAAGCTGTATTATATAACATATAAATATTACCTGTCTGATTACAGTACTGTCTGTCTGAGGGTACTGTATATAAACATGATATAAAACTAGCTTTAGGTTACATGTATAAGCTGTATTATATAACATATAAATATTACCTGTCTGATTACAGTACTGTACTGTCTGAGGGTGCTGTGTGTAAACATGATATAAAACTACCTTTAGGTTACATGTATAAGCTGTATTATATAACATATAAATATTACCTGTCTGATTACAGTACTGTACTGTCTAAGGGTGCTGTGTATTAATATCATATAAACTACCTTTAGGTTACATGTATAAGCTGTATTATATAACATATAAATATTACTGTCTGATTACAGTACTGTCTGTCTGAGGGTGCTGTGTATAAACATGATATAAAACTACCTTTAGGTTACATGTATAAGCTGTATTATATAACATATAAATATCACCTGCCTGATTACTGTACTGCCTGTCTGAGGGTGCTGTGTATAAACATGATATAAAACTACCTTTAGGTTACATGTATAAGCTGTATTATATAACATATAAATATTACTGTCTGATTACAGTACTGTCTGTCTGAGGGTGCTGTGTATAAACATGATATAAAACTACCTTTAGGTTACATGTATAAGCTGTATTATATAACATATAAATATTACCTGTCTGATTACTGTACTGTCTGTCTGAGGGTGCTGTGTATAAACATGATATAAAACTACCTTTAGGTTACATGTATAAGCTGTATTATATGACATATACATATTACCTGTCTGATTATAGTACTGTACTATCTATCTATTTATCTATCTATCTATCTATCTATCATATATCTCTATATTTATCTATCTATCTATCTATCTATCTATCTATCTATCTATCATCTATCTATCATCTATCTATCTATCTATCTATCTATCTATCTATCTGTCTGTCTGTCTATCAATCTATCATCTGTCTATCTATATTAAAGAATAAAAAGAACATTTCTATTAAAAATACATTTAAACATATTAAAATAAGTACAAAATTATATTGCATATTTTCTACGTATGTATTTTGTGCACATACATATAAACTCATACACATGTATGCACATATATACACACATATATACACACATATATACACATGTATACACATATATACACACATATATACACACATGTATACACACATGTATACACATATATATATACACACATGTATACACACATGTATACACACATGTATACACACATATATACACACATATATACACACACATATATACACACAGGTATACACACATATATACACACATATATACACACATGTATACACACATATATACACACATATATACACACATGTATACACATATATACATATAAACTCATACACATGTATGCACATATATACACACATATATACACACATATATACACACATGTATACACATATATACACACATGTATACACACATGTATACACATATATATATACACACATGTATACACACATATATACACACGTATACACACATATATACACACATGTATACACACATATATACACACATATATACACACATGTATACCTACACATACAGGAATTGATTCACTTACCATGGACAGATTTCTCCTGTGACTTCAACCAATTTCCTAACTTCTTTAACAGTGAAAGTAATATATTACAAAATAGCATTATAGAGAATTGTTATAGGTTAGAGGTCTCTCCTCCTCTGTAGATTTATGTTAAACACTGGTGTAACTATACTTATAGCCATGTGCAATGTGCTGTGTGTCTTATCTGTGTGTCATGTATCAGTGCATTATTACATATTTACATTTAATATCACCTATTTGTCTGCTTACTGCTACATTTGTATACATCCTACAAGTGTTTAAGATCTGTACTATGATGGTCTATATATTTATATTTTTTTTCATTTTTTTTATACACTAACAAGTCCCATCAGTCCTAGAATTAATAAGCAAATCCCTATGGACTTTATTTTTTTTTTTACATATATATATCATTTTACTTGCCAAATCTAAACAAATTCTAAAATCTAACGGCTAGATTACGAGTTTTACGTTATGAGGAGTGCGGTGCTAACTTGCACGTTATTGTCACCGCTCACTTACCTACAGCGCTGGTATTACAGGTTTTCAGAAACCCGCCGTTATCAGGCAAGAGGTGAGCGTAGAGCAAAATTGTGCTCCATACCACACTCCAATACCAGCGCTGTTGAAAGCTGCGGGGAACTGGTTTTACGTGCTTGTGCACGATTTCCCCATAGACATCAATGGGGAGAGTCGGCTGAAAAAAAGCCTAACACCTGCAAAAAAGCAGCGTAAAGCTCCGTAACGCAGCCCCATTGATTCCTATGGGGAATCAAAATTTATGTTTACTCCTAACACCCTAACATGAACCCTGAGTCTAAACACCCTTAATCTTACAGTTATTAACCCTTAATCTGCCATCCCTGACATCGCTGACACCTACATTATACTTATTAACCCCTAATCTGCCGCTCCCAACATCGCCGCCACCTACATTATACTTATTAACCCCTAATCTGCTGCCCCCAACATTGCCGCCACCTAAATTATACATATTAACCCCTAATCTCCCGCCCCCAATGTCGCTGCAACCTACCTACACTTATTAACCCCTAATCTGCCGCTCCGGACATCCACCCCTATAATAAACATATTAACCCCTAAACCGCTGCACTCCCACCTCACAAACACTAGTTAAATATTATTAACCCCTAATCTGCCGCCCCTAACATCGCCGCCACCTACCTACATTTATTAACCCTTAATATGCCGCCCCCAACGTCTCCCCCACTATACTAAATTTATTAACCCCTAAACCTAAGTCTAACCCTAACACCCCCTAACTTAAATATAATTCAAATAAATCTAAATAAACATTCCTATCATTACCTAAATTATTCCTATTTAAAACTAAATACTTACCTATAAAATAGTAATAGTAACTAATAGTTACATTGTATCTATCTTAGGTTTTATTTTTATTTTACAGGCAAGTTTGTATTTATTTTAACTAGGTAGAATAGTTAATAAATAGTTATTAACTATTTACTAACTACCTAGCTAAAATAAATACAAATTTACCTGTAAAATAAAACCTAACCTGTCTTACACTAACACCTAACCTTACACTACAATTAAATTAATTAAATTAATTAAATGCAATTACATAAATTACAAAAACAAACAAACACTAAATTACAGAAAATAAAAAACAAATTATCAGATATTTAAACTAATTACACCTAATCTAATAGCCCTATCAAAATAAATAAAAAAACTAGCCTAAACTAAACTACCAATAGCCCTTAAGCCTTTTGCGGGGCATTGCCCCAAAGAAATAAGCTCTTTTACCTGTAAAAAAAAAATACAAACAACCCCCCAACAGTAAAACCCACCACCCATACAACCAATCCCCCAAATAAAATCCTAACTAAAAAAAACTAAGCTCCCCATTGCCTTGAAAAGGGCATTTGAATGGGCATTGCCCTTAAAAGAGCATTTAGCTCTATTGCTGCCAAAACCCTTATCTAAAACTAAAACCCACCCAATAAACCCTTAAAAAAACTAACCCCTGAAGATCCACTTACAGTTTTGATGATCGGACATCCATCCTAAACGAAGCCGGGAGAAGTCTTTATCCAAGCCGGCAGAAGTGGTCCTCCAGACGGACAGAAGTCTTCATCTAGACGGCATCTTCTATCTTCATCCATCCGGCATGGAGCAGGTCCATCTTCAAGACATCCGACACTGAGCATCCTCTTCTTCTGACGAATAAAGACGAATGAAGGTTCCTTTAAATGACGTCATCCAAGATGGCATCCCTTTAATTCCGATTGGCTGATGGAATTTTATCATCCAATCAGAATTAAAGGTGAGCTTGCATTCTATTAGCTTTTCCAATCAGCCAATAGAATGCGAGCTCAATCCTATTGGCTGATCGGATCAGCCAATAGGATTGAAGCTCAATCCTATTGGCTGATTGCATCAGCCAATAGGATTTTTTCACCTTTAATTCCGATTGGCTGAATTCTATCAGCCTATCAGAATTAAAGGGACGCCATCTTGGATGACGTCACGTAAAGGAACAATCATTCGAGAAGAAGACTTCGTTTGAAGAGGATGCTCCACGCCGGATGTCTTGAAGATGGACCCGCTCCGTGCCGGATGGATGAAGATAGAAGATGCCGTCTGGATGAAGACTTCTTCCCGTCTGGAGGACCACTTCTGCAGGCTTGGATGAAGACTTCTCCCGGCTTCGTTGAGGACTTCTTACCGCTTCGCTGAGGACTTCTCCTGGCTTCATTTAGGATGGATGTCCAGTCTTCAAAACTGTAAGTGGATCTTCGGGGTTAGTGTTTTTTTTTTTTAAGGATTTATTGGGTGGGTTTTATTTTTAGGTTAGGGTTTGGGCAGCAATAGATCTAAATGCCCTTTTAAGGGCAATGCCCATCCAAATGCCCTTTTCAGGGCAATGGGGAGCTTAGTTTTTTTTAGTTAGGATTTTATTTGGGGGGTTAGTTGTGTGGGTGGTGGGTTTTACTGTTGGGGGGTTGTTTGTATTTTTTTTAACAAGTAAAAGAGCTGATTTCTTTGGGGCAATGCCTCGCAAAAGGCCCTTTTAAGGGCCATTGGTAGTCTAGTTTAGGCTAGGGTTCTTTTTTATTTTGTTTTTTTATTTTTATTTTGATAGGGCTATTAGATTAGATGTAATTAGTTTAAATATCTGATAATTTCTTTTTTATTTTGTGTAATTTAGTGTTTTTTTTGGTGGTAATTTAGGTAATTGTATTTAATTAATGTAATTAATTTAATTGTAGTGTAAGGTTAGGTGTTAGTGTAACTCAGGTTAGGTTTTATTTTACAGGTAAATTTGTATTTATTTTAGCTAGGTAGTTAGTAAATAGTTAATAACTATTTACTAACTATTCTACCTAGTTAAAATAAATACGAACTTGCCTGTGAAATAAAAATAAAACCTAAGCTAGCTACAATGTAACTATCAGTTATATTGTAGCTAACTTACGCCTAGATTTAGAGTTTGGCGTTAGCCGTCAAAACCAGCGTTAGAGGCTCCTAACGCTGGTTTTGGCCGCCCGCTGGTATTTGGAGTCAGTCAGGAAAGGGTCTAACGCTCACTTTCCAGCCGCAACTTTTCCATACCGCAGATCCCCCTACGCCATTTGCGTAGCCTATCTTTTCAATGGGATCTTTCTAACGCCGGTATTTAGAGTCTTGGCTGAAGTGAGCGTTAGAAATCTAACGACAAGACTCCAGCCGCAGAAAAAAGCCAGGAGTTTAGAGCTTTCTGGGCTAACGCCGGTTCATAAAGCTCTTAACTACTGTGCTCTACAGTACACTAACACCCATAAACTACCTATGTACCCCTAAACCGAGGCCCCCCCCACATCGCCGCCACTCGATTACATTTTTTTAACCCCTAATCTGCCGACCGCACACCGCCGCCACCTACGTTATACTTATGTACCCCTAATCTGCTGCCCCTAACACCGATGACCCCTATATTATATTTATTAACCCCTAATCTGCCGCCCCCAACGTCGCCACCACCTACCTACAAATATTAACCCCTAATCTGCCGACCGCACAGCGCCGCCACCTACGTTATCCTTATGTACCCCTAATCTGCTGCCCCTAACACCGCCGACCCCTATATTATATTTATTAACCCCTAATCTGCCCCCCACAACGTCGCCGCCAGCTACCTACAATAATTAACCCCTAATCTGCCGACCGCACCTCATCACTATTATAATAAATGTATTAACCCCTAATCCGCCTCACTCCCACCTCAATAACCCTATAAGAAATATTATTAACCCCTAATCTGCCCTCCCTAATATCGCCGACACCTAACTTCAATTATTGACCCCTAATCTGCTGACCGGACCTCACCGCTACTATAATAAATGTATTAACCCCTAAAGCTAAGTCTAACCCTAACACTAACACCCCCCTAAGTTAAATATAATTTAAATCTAACGAAATAAATTAACTATTATTAAATAAATTATTCCTATTTAAAACTAAATACTTACCTGTAAAATAAACCCTAATATAGCTACAATATAACTAATAATTATATTGTAGCTATTTTAGGATTTATATTTATTTTACAGGCAACTTTTTATTTATTTTAACCAGGTACAATAGCTATTAAATAGTTATTTACTATTTAATAGCTACCTAGTTAAAATAATTACAAAATTACCTGTAAAATAAATCCTAACCTAAGTTACAATTAAACCTAACACTACACTATCAATAAATTACTTAAATAAAATACCTACAATTGGCTGTTCCGATCAGCCAATAGAATGCAAGCTCAATCTGATTGGCTGATCCAATCAGCCAATCGGATTGAACTTGAATCTGATTGGCTGATTCCATCAGCCAATCAGAATTTTCCTACCTTAATTCCGATTGGCTGATAGAATCCTATCAGCCAATCGGAATTCGAGGGACGCCATCTTGGATGACATCCCTTAAAGGAACCTTCATTCTTCAATTGGACGTCAAACGAAGAGGATGGATCCGCGCCGGAGGTCTTCAAGATCAGCCGCTCGTCATCGGATTGAAGAACATAGAAGATGCCGCCTGGATGAAGATGTTTGCCGGTCCGGATGTCCTCTTCTGCCCGGATAGGATGAGGATTTCTGCCCGAAGATGGACTTCTTCATTTGCCGCTTGGATCAAGACTTCAGCCGGAGGATAGACGTCACTCTTCAGCCCCCGCTTGGGCTTGGATCAAGACTTCGGAGGCTTGGATCAAGACTTCGGTGGACGGATCGGTGAACCCGGCGTGGTGAAGATAAGGTAGGAAGATCTTCAGGGGCTTAGTGTTAGGTTTATTTAAGGGGGGCTTGGGTTAGATTAGGGGTATGTGGGTGGTGGGTTGTAATGTTGGGGGGGTATTGTATGTGTTTTTTTTACAGGCAAAAGAGCTGAATTCTTTGGGGCATGCCCCGCAAATGGTCCTTTTCAGGGCTGGTAAGGTAAAAGAGCTTTGAACTTTTTTAATTTAGAATAGGGTAGGGCATTTTTTTATTTTGGGGGGCTTTGCTATTTTATTAGGGGGCTTAGAGTAGGTGTAATTAGTTTAAAATTGTTGTAATATTTTTCTAATGTTTGTAAATATTTTTTTATTTTTTGTAACTTAGTTCTTTTTTATTTTTTGTACTTTAGTTAGTTTATTTAATTGTATTTATTTGTAGGTATTGTATTTAATTAATTTATTGATAGTGTAGTGTTAGGTTTAATTGTAGATAATTGTAGGTATTTTATTTAAGTAATTTATTGATAGTGTAGTGTTAGGTTTAATTGTAACTTAGGTTAGGATTTATTTTACAGGTAATTTTGTAATTATTTTAACTAGGTAGCTATTAAATAGTAAATAACTATTTAATAGCTATTGTACCTGGTTAAAATAAATACAAAGTTGCCTGTAAAATAAATATTAATCCTAAAATAGCTACAATATAATTATTCGTTATATTGTAGCTATATTAGGGTTTATTTTACAGGTAAGTATTTAGCTTTAAATAGGAATAATTTATTTAATAATAGTTAATTTATTTAGTTAGATTTAAATTATATTTAACTTAGGGGGGTGTTAGTGTTAGGGTTAGATTTAGCTTTAGGGGTTAATACATTTATTATAGTAGCGGTGAGGTCCGGTCGGCAGATTAGGGGTTAATAATTGAAGTTAGGTGTCGGCGATGTTAGGGAGGGCAGATTAGGGGTTAATAATATTTCTTATAAGGTTATTGAGGCGGGAGTGAGGCGGATTAGGGGTTAATACATTTATTATAGTAGCGGTGAGGTGCGGTCGGCAGATTAGGGGTTAATTATTGTAGGTAGCTGGCGGCGACGTTGTGGGGGGCAGATTAGGGGTTAATAAATATAATATAGGGGTCAGGGGTTAGGGGCAGCAGATTAGGGGTACATAAGGATAACGTAGGTGGCGGCGCTGTGGGGGGCAGATTAGGGGTTAATAAATATAATATAGGGGTCGGCGGTGTTAGGGGCAGCAGATTAGGGGTTCATAGGGATAACGTAGGTTGCGGCGGTGTACGGAGCGGCAGATTAGGGGTTAAAAAAATATGCAGGTGTCAGCGATAGCGGGGTCTGCAGATTAGGGGTTAATAAGTGTAAGGTTAGGGGTGTTTAGACTCGGGGTACATGTTAGGGTGTTAGGTGCAGACGTAGGAAGTGTTTCCCCATAGGAAACAATGGGGCCGCGTTAGGAGCTGAACGCTGCTTTTTTTTTTTTTTTCGGCTCAAAATGCCCCATTGTTTTCTATGGGGGAATCGTGCACGAGCACGTTTTTGAAGCTGGCCGCGTCCGTAAGCACCGCTGGTATTGAGAGTTGCAGTGGCGGTAAATATGCTATACGCTCCCTTTTTGGAGCCTAACGCAGCCATTCTGTGAACTCTAAATACCAGCGGTATTTAAAAGGTGCGGCCAGAAAAAAGCATGCGTAGCTAACGCACCCCTTTGGCCGCAAAACTCCAAATCTAGGCCTTAGGGTTTATTTTACAGGTAAGTATTCAGTTTTAAATATGAATTATTTAGTTATTATTAGTAGGTTTTATTTAGATTTATTTTAATTATATTTGTTAGGGGGTGTTAGGGTTAGACTTAGGTTTAGGGGTTAATAACTTTAGTATAGTGGCGGCGACGTTGTAGGCAGCCGATTAGGGGTTAAGAACTGTAATGTAGATTGCGGCGATGTTAGGGACAGCAGATTAGGGGTTAATAATATTTAACTAGTATTAAGGAAAAGATTTTGAACCTTTATTTTTTATACTTGAATTATCTGCCTAAGTGTTTTGTCTCTTATCTTTAATTTTTGCTTAAAATAATGCAATTGTAAGGGTTATGCCTAAACACTTAAGGAGCAGTGCATAAGCATATGAAATACTTGATCTACAAATACAAGTAGATCAAGAAGGAAGGGTGAGCACAAACATATACAGAAAACAAACAGCAACCAATACCTTACTGTACCATACCAGTGCCCATGCCCCCTGTACTGTTAAGGCCATCCCTAAAGGGGAATTCACAAGGCTGAGGAGGAATTGTTCTGATTTGAGTACATTCAGGCAAGAAGCCTCTAAATTATCTAACAGGCTACAAGAAAGAGGCTACAGTAAAAGGTCCATAAAAAAAGCTAAAACTGAGGCATTACAGCAAGACAGACAAAGGCTTTTACGACCACGTCAGAAAAAACAGGACAATAAACCAAGACTGATTACGACTTACAACCCCCAAATAAAACAAATAACAACGATAATAAATGATCACTGGCATATCTTAAAGAATGATCCCCTACTAGCAACTCAGATCGGGGATAAAGTTTCAATTGGATATAAAAGACCCAAAAACCTAAAAGACACACTGGTTAAAAGTCATTATATCCACATCCCCAAAAGAGCAAGTCAATCAAAAGGCATGTTCCCATGTGGGACATGCAGTACATGCCCCAAGGTACTCAAAATCAAGGACATTGTAGACAAATATGATAATAAACATATACTAGCTGACCACTTCTCCTGCACCACAACAGGTGTTATATATGTCCTTCAGTGTCCATGTAAGCTGTTCTATGTCGGAATGACGACACGACAAGTGAGGACAAGGATAATGGAACATAGCAGGAATATTAAAAATGCTTATAAGGACATGGAGAAAAACAAACAAATAACAAGTGTAGCTAGGCACTTCTATCACAAACATGATAGCAATGATTCCTTGCTTAAATTTTCAGTATTACAAAAAGCAACTCTAGGTATTAGAGGAGGTAACCTAGAGCAAATACTACTTAAAATGGAGTGTAGATGGATACACCTATTGAATAGTGTCAAACCTCATGGACTTAACGATAACAACAACTATCATGTCTATCTGGAATAACAAAATATAAAAATCAATATAGGGATCAAACAACACTACATGATCTGTGAAGATAACATTTTCAACATATTATACCCTGAATATGTATGATTCTTTACAATCAAAGAGATACAATAAATTAAAATCAAGATTTTAACCTTTATTCACACCCAATCACTTCAATGGTTTCACTCAATAAATTGGCAGTAACACATTCCTTCACTGTGCAGCATTTTAATAGGACTTCTTAGTAACTAATTTATTCTAAGTTGAATTTAACAACTCAGAATATCACACTCAATCACATAGCTATCACCACACTTCACTATAGTTGGCTTTATTTTTAGCCAACTGTTTATTATCTAAACATAAAATGAATCCCCACCTAAGTTGGATCTTAGATTCTTTTCACTAAATTAACTTAAAGTCCTTAGACGTTTTATTTTTAACTCATTTTCATTTTTAACCCATTTTTATTTCAACTTATTTTAAATTAATACTAAGCACTATTCTTAGCTTAAACACGCGTTTTTTGTTCTTAAGTTTTATTTTTATTTTCACCTCTCACTTGTATATCACCACAGTACTTAATAAAAGTACTAAGAACATTACAAATCTTGATAAGTATCTATAAATACATACATTAATGTTGTTACATCCAAACAAATAGTTCCGCTTTTTCCCTATAAGAAACTATATTAACATACCTAAATAAAGATAAAGGACGAAGAGAACAAGGCAGTGTTAAACACTGGTGCATTCATTTCCAAAATAATATATTATATTTTTCGATTGTTTTGTTATCCAGTAACCATGGCGGTTACACATTGTCTCCATAGCAACCTCCGTGACAGAACTAACTCTAAGATTGACACAAGCTCTACTAATAGCAACAGTAGTCCCTGACCAATCAAACTTTAGAGGTGGGACATTAGAATACTACATACTTCCGGAAGTGTGCCGGCCCGGGTAACCCCTCTGAGGATGCGTTAGTGAAACGCTGCGTCAGGGGTCCTCGCTATTTTTTAACTGCCTCTCTTGTTGTAATAATTAGTAAAAATATCTTAGCTTAAAAAACTTTTCTCAGTTAGTACTTGGTAACCTGTGGCTTTTCACAGGCTTAAGCAGAAGCAATTACTGTTTATCCCAGTATATATAAAAAAATGGGTAACCGCTGCACTTGCATAACATAATACGATAACGTGTGGGTAATATAATATCTGGGGGATTAAGTTCTGAGACAATTGTGTCTACACAATATCGTACACTACCATAGAAGGAATATAACATACAGGTGTCATCACTAAGATAATACAAAATTAGACACATAGTATCACACTATTACAAGCTGTAATTTAGTAACGCTGCAATACAACTGTAGTTAAAACTGAGTGACAGAGAAAACAAGTCTGCTTTTTACAGGCCTAAGCAGCAGCTATTACTACTTACCATAGTGTTTAAATAATGGTTAACCGCTGCACCTGCATAATCTAATACGGTAACGTGTAGGAATATAAAATCTTGAGGATAAGGTTTCAAGATAACACTTTCTCAACAATATCTTTGATTAAGTTATAAGCAGTAAAGTTTACAGGCGGCATTACCAAGATAATTTAACATTAGACACACAATGCCAAACTATTACAAGTTGTAACCTAGAAACCCTGCAACACTACTCAAGCAAAAACAGTGTGACAGAAAAAATAAGTCTGCAAGCGATTTAAGCACAAAAATAAAGTTTTAGTCTGCAAAGTCACTTTAAATATAGCTCCAGGCTGGTTGAAAATTCCCACAATCTATTAAGATGCTATAATGCCATCTATTTTGACAATATAATGGCAAGTACTATAGGACACAGACTGCTTTAAATTACCACTAGCTGAAATCCGAGCTTATCCCTTGATGCAATAGTATGTGCACAATCATTAATATCAGTTAGAGTTGCCAAGTTAACTCAAAAATCAAGTGTTGGTGATACAATATAGAGACTGCCATATAGGTAATCCTTCAGACCTCTCAGTCTCCACAGATATTTTATTGCAAGTGTATACATTGGTATTAGCTCACTCTATACTGGTTATATAACTGGACATTGATGTTCATAGTGCCTTATAAGCCTATTTATCTACTAAGACCATTAAGTTTAAGTATAATAGGTATACCATATATCAATACCCACTACGGGAAAATCTGAAGGACAGGCCAGATATTAGGCCACATAGTCCTTAGATAGATAAATATACAGATATACCTAGAATATAAACTCGGTCTCAAAACTGGGTTACCAAGTACTCTATATCAGTGATATCATACAAGCTAAGTATCATACAATCAACAGAGAGTGTGCTTTTAACTCTCTCCAGGGTAGCATACACACACAATTTATGCTGTCTTTTTTAAATAAAACTAATAAAGGTTATATTTTAATTTGATGACACAAAATTTTTTTTCAATCATAAATTCCAGTAATCTACCGAATTAATTACTACAATTCATTGTTCACAGTGCAATAAAAGCATTTCTTTAAGACTATCAGGTTTATTTTGCCTGTATAGTCTAGTTTTGTCAATTGAATATTTAACTAGTGTTTACGAGGCGGGAGTGCGGAAGTTGAGGAGTTAATATGTTTATTATAGTGGTGGCGATGTCGGGAGCGGCAGATTAGGGGTTAATAATTTTAATTTAATTGTTTGCGATGCGGGAGGGCCATCGGTTTAGGGATTAATAGGTAGTTTATGGGTGTTAGTGTACTTTTTAGCATTTTAGTTATGAGTTTTATGGTACAGCTCTGTAGCGTAAAACTCATAACTACTGACTTTAGAATGCGTTATGAATCTTGCGGGATAGGCTGTACCGCTCACTTTTTGGCCTCCCCGAAAAACCTTGTAATATCGGCGCTATGGAAGTCACATTGAAAAAAGACTTTACGCAAATTGCGTAAGGTAACTTGCGTTAAGGCCCAAAAAGTGTGCGGTACAGCTGTTCCTACAAGACTTGCAATAGCAGCGGTAATGAAAAAGCAGCGTTATAACCTATAACGCTGCTTTTTTACTCATAACGCAAAACTCGTAATCTAGCCATAAGTTTGCAATTAAAAAGAAATGTTTTATATTAAATGACCACTTAATGCACTAGAATTGAATCATTGACACATACACAAAAGACAATATAATAGCACTTACTTTGAATTTGATAAGAGCAGTAGAATATTTTCTGGCAAATTTCAAATTTAATCCAATTCTTCCTCGCCCTGTATCATGTGACAGTCATCAGCCAATCACTAAATGGATATATGTATATACTGTGCACTTTTGCACATGCTCAGTAGAGCTGTTGACTAGAAAAGTGTGAATGTAAAAAGAGTGTGCATGTCTTGATAATGGAAATATATTTGAAAGTTTTTTAAATTGCAGGTTTTTAACTTAAATTTTTACTTTAGTGTTAAGCAATTAAATTTACATTTTTTTGCTGTCTTTATACTTATACATCATTGGTGGTAGTTTTTCTGTGAGGTACCCACACAAATCATACCTCATTGTTTTTCAGTAGGACAAGCACCTAAAAAATGTCTAGTTTATTAAAATACTCAAATATGGTAAAAAAAAAACTCATATAGAATACAAAAAAATATTTAATAAAAATTGTAAATTAAAAGATATCTACTTTGTACCTGTATCAGCTAAGTAGAAATAGATTATATAATCATAAAAGTATTAAATAAAATTTAAAACCAACCAAAGTTCTATTAATATGATACTTATTGTAAGATATCTAATATTTCCCGGACAAGAAGGTGAAAACGGTGATGTACAAGTGTTTGTGGGTGGAGCTATAAAAGCAGGGGTGGGGCTTCTGGTGTGCAATAGACAGGGCTATTTTCAGCATGGGTGGAGTTGAGCAGAGTCATATGGGATATAGGCAGCCAGGAAATTTGCCCTTATGGAGGAATCTTGTTTTTGTTCTTCTGGTGTTTAAAATTAAACTTGCATAATTCAGATAGAACATATCCTTTTAAGACACTTTTAAATTCACTTCTATTTTTAAATGTGCTTCGTTCTCTTGGTATCCCTTGCTGAAAAAGGTTATGCACATATCCTGCACTAGTGGGAGCTAACTGCTGATTGGTGACTGCACACATTTGTCTCTTGTGATTGGCTCACTAGATGTGTTGGACAGTAATCCTAGGGCCAGTAAAGGAACCAAAGGTCTAGTATAGAATGTTGCATATTACACTGTCTGTAGAGGATCTCAAAAAGAGAATGTCAGCTTAAATAGGATAAAAGTTTATTTGACTTTTAGCAGTAATTTTCCATAATAAAAAAATAATCAAATCACTGTTGTGCGACAGTAGGTTAGGTGTGGTTGCAATATACATAATATATCAGTATATATAAACTATCATTAAAAAGTACAGAGCCAATTCCCTGCAGCTAATCCACTCCTTGTACTTGCAAAAAAGGAAACACTAACATGTTTTTATGCGAATAGAAAATATACAGCAACATATCAGATGGTTTGTGGGAGTGAATTCAGTCATACAACAGAAATTTAAGCTGTATAAACTCCATGTCTAGGTAGGAAAAAATAAGACTAGTTTGTTAACAAAGCTAAATGGCAAATAGCAGAATAATAATAATTCTAATACATTCTAGACATAAAAGCAGTGAGAAGTCTCTGTTTAATCGGATACTGCAGTATATGTTCACACATCAGCAGGGCGTATGCTTGCAAAACTTCTCAACAAATGTCAAACCAATTGGGTAAAAAAAGTGCTTGTTCCTCTTTTGAATAGGAGGCCACATTCCCTTGTAAGATGCAATTGGTCATCACAGTTATAGCAAAGACTAAGGAAATTATTGATGGGGAGAGAGTTTTCTCAGAGGGGATATCTCCTCCCTTAAACCAAAACAGGGAGCAGAGGACCCAAATGATGAAAAGGAGCTTATCCTCTTTCAAATGTGATATAAAAAGGAAATAAATAAATTAATAAATAAGATACACACACACACACATATATATATATATATATATATACACATATATACACACAGATACACACATATACACACATATATATATATATATATATATATATATATATATATATTTAAAACAGAAAAAAATTAATCCTCCCTTCAAGTTCAACCACCTGAGTGCAAAAAAGCATACAATAGTCCTGAAACAAAAATGCACTCTCAGGATTTTCCAAACAAAGTCAGCTTTATTAGATGACGTTTCAGAGATATAACATCCCTTTCATCAGATAAAAAAAAAACCCTGACAGTGCATCTTTGTTTCAGGACTATATATATATATATATATATATATATATATATATATATATATATATATATATATATATATATATATATATATACTGATATACACACACACATATATATATATATATATATATATATACTGATATACACACACACATATATATATATATATATATATACTGATATACACACACACATATATATATATATATATATACTGATATACACACACACATATATATATATATATATATATATATATATACTGATATACACACACACATATATATATATATACTGATATACACACACACATATATATATATATATATATATATATATATATATAATTTAGGGATCTATCCACTATACAAGGGACAATATAAGTATAGTACAGTATATCATAACTCATATATATGTACATAATTGCTAAGCACAAGCATTAAGGGTTAAACAAGCATGCAGGTGCAAATATACTTTTAAAGCAGATAATTAGTCAGTCAGCATAGAAGTCACAAAGTTGCCTAGTGATTGTATTAGTCATAGAGATGAAGCGTTTTGCTCTGTTAGTAGGAGATGCAGCAAATAAATATGCATATAAAGTAACGGCTGGACTAGAGGTGAAACCGAACGTTAGTAGCTTGATATAAGTACCTGCAAACAGCAAAGTCAATCATGAAAGTTTAATTTTTATTTTATTGTCAAGCTGGATGGGGGAGGAGAGCTGGACCTGGATTGGGGAGTGGGGGGGATATTCAAGAGCCTCATACTTAGCTCCCTTCAGCTCTAGAATTCCCCAAGACCCACCATTGAAACTTTTGGGGTATAAAGTTTAAAGGGACAGTCTACAATATTTTGTTTTATTGTTTAAAAAGATAGATAATCCCTTTATTACCCATTCCCCAGTTTTGCATAACCAACACATTTAGATTTATATACTTTTTACCTTTGTGATTACCTTGTATCTAAGCATCTTCTAACAGCCCCCTGATCACATGACTTTTTATTAACTATCTATTGACTTGCATTTAGTACTGTGTTGTGCTAAATCGTAAACAACTCCACAGGACTAAGCACAATTTTATCTATAGGGCTCACATGAACTAACAGTCTCCTGTTGTGAAAAGCAAATAAAAAGCATGTGATAAGAGGCTGTCTGTAGTGGCTTAGAAACAGGCAGAAATCTAGAGGTTTAAATGTTATAAAGTATCTTAATAAAACAATGCTGGTTGTGCAAAGCTGGGGAATGGGTAGTAAAGACATTATCTATCTTTTTATACAATAACATTTTTAGTGTAGACTGTCCCTTTAAAGGGATAGTAAACCCCAATTTTTTTTTTCAATTTAGAAAACTTCAACAAAAGTTAATACACATTGTAATTAACACCTATTAACAATATTTTGTAATATTCATGCAATTCTACAAATAAAATATAACTGCTGCCAAACCCATCTTTTGAAGCCTTATTCTGCCGAATAGCCGATATCTACCTAGGTAGAAAGAATATGGCATCACGTATGCGCATTAGCATATCTTTCGTAAATCGCATGCGCACTTCTGCAAAATCTTCTCTAGCCGCAGCCTTGCTGGTAAGGGGACGCTTGAAGCAGTAGTAGGTGTGGCGCACCAGAGTGACGCTGTGGAAGCAGATTGGAGCCTTTGAAGTTCAGAGAAACGCTTGGGTAAATGTTGTTAGATCCCCTAGAGCAGCATTAAATCTAAGATGGGCTGCAGTCTCAGAAGCAGTCTGTGATCAGACAGGCAGAAGACGCAGGGTAGCCGGAGCTGCAGGAAGGGGATTTATTTCCTTATAGCCCCTGCTCTCTATGAAAAACGTGTTGGCGATCACAGCTGGGGGACCTTCCCCCTCCACTGATAGTGTAGGGCTGCTTGTCAGCAGGGAACGTTTTAAGGGCCTTACCCCCTGCCTGACATGGGATCTATCAGTGTGTGTGTGTCCCTTGCAACATTGTTGCAAGGTAAGGGGAGGATCTTTGTACTTACTATTTAAGCAGGTGCAGGCCTGTCTTCATCCTCTTTGTTCCAGATTGTTCAAGCGGTTTTTCCCCTCCCTCCCTTTTGATGTAATGTTGCAAAATTGTGGTATTGGCGGCAAAGGAAAAATGTGTTAAGCTCTAGTTCCTGAGGCTGGAGTCTGATTAGTTGAACTCTCTCTGGTAAGACCTCAGCTCTAATTTCCCGTCCCTTAGTCGTTCTAGTTTGCTGGAAGGCTTTCTAGGCAATTTCCCTGTAGCTCAGGTTAGGTTAAAATTATCCCCTTGCAGCGGGAGGTCAAGGCTTCATCTAAGGGCGTAAGCCCAAAAGGGGGGACGGTCAAGCTAATGGGTGGAGCGTATGTCCCTAGGTGCCGACCATGGGGTGCTCCACCCCGCGGGCCTGCTGACCGTGCTCCTCTAGGGCGTTTCGCTGCTCCGCATGGGCGTGGCCTAGCAAAGGCACGCTTAATCAATATTCCTCTCCAGCCTTGTCCTCTTGGTGTTTGGGGTTAGCAGTTTGCTCGTTATGCCGCCACTTGGTGATGATAGACTTCTGCGAAGTCTATAGTTAATAAAGTTAAATTATTAAATAAAAGTGACCATGACCGGTCTTAACCCAACTTTTGTGTCTGTGTATTTTTTCAGGTTTTGGGGGGTAGGGAGTTCTATTAGATAAAATGTCCAATGGGGGTTTAGCCCTTAAGCCTATTAGTTGTCAGTGCTGCTGATTGAACTCATTGGATCACACTCCATGCTCCAATACATTGGTGGTCAGTGACATGTTAAACTGCAGGTTATCTGGTGTGTCACAAAGGGAGGGCGATCATGCCGTTCCTATGCTGTTCCATTAAAGCTCATTTTCCTGTCTCTGCATGTCCTGGCTAATGTCTCTCCTATGCTTTTACAACAATTTGTCTTATTTACGATTTACAGGTCATGCCTCATGCTTTGTTTGTAATTTAACCCATTTTGCCCCAGAAGAAAAGCAAGCTGTAATACAAAAATCATTTAAAACACAAACTTTATATATAATATTTAAATAACACATTGCTGCAACGCCATTGGATGAAGGGCTTGCATGGATTATAACAAAATCCAGCCTACATTTATGGGCGGTCCTTATAGCCATTTACTAAGAAAATATATATATAAAATGTATTGATTTGCAAACTTTGTTTTAAGGTAAGAAGCAGTTACTTCTATTCCACTATACTTTAACTAAGCAATAATACTTTTTTTATTACTTTAAAAAAAACAAAGATTTCTAACCCTTTAAGCACAATTTTATAAAAAAATGAAAAAAAAAAAATACACACAGGAAGGGGGTCTCTATAATAAAGGAAAGGTTTTTAAAGCCAGGTGATGGCTGTGGTAATATTAAAGGGACACTGAACCCAAAACATTTTTTTTCGTGATTCAGATAGAGCATGACATTTTAAGCAACTTACTAATTTTCTCCTATTATCAAATTGTCTTCATTCTCTTGGTATCTTTATTTGAAATGCAAGAATGTAAGTTTAGATGCCGGCCCATTTTTGGTGAACAACCTGGGTTGTCCTTGCTGATTGGTGGATAAATTCATCAACCAATAAAAAAGTGCTGTCCAAAGTGCTGAACCCCAAAAAAAGCTTAGATACCTTCTTATTCAAATAAAGATAGCAAGAGAACGAAGAAAAATTGATAATAGGAGTAAATTAGAAAGTTGCTTAAAATTTCATGCTCTATCTAAATCACGAAAGAAAAATTTTTGGTTCAGTGTCCCTTTAATCACAGGGCTTGAATAAACATCCATTTATTTGAGTAGAAGCTAATGTGAGCCGTATATGCAGATGAAATTTACATAACTATAACCAGCTGCCTTTATTTATATAGAAATAATCCCTTCTTTATGAAATAGAGTTTAATACACACACACACTATTGTTTACAACCTTTATTAAAATGTTACTACAAATATGCATTTATTTTACACTTTTTGGTGGAGTTCTTACACGTGACAGATATATACATAAAATAACGGCAAAGCTCGAATTTGCTTGTTCTGCTGAAAAATAATCAATATATAATATGTGTAGGTATCTTACAGCACAGCTTAAAGGGACATAAAACACAATTTTCTACTTTTATGATCCAGGTAGAGCATGTGATTTTTTTGTATTTTGCTTTTATAAGTATGATTTTTTATGTGTTTTTTTTGCACATCCAGTGCACTTAAAGGGACACTACACCCAAAAAATGTATTTCATGATTCAAGTAGAGAATACAATTTTAAACATCATTCCAATTTACTTCTATTATCTAGTTTGCTTCATTATTAAGCTATCCTCTGTTGAAGAAATAGCAATGTACATGGGTGAGCCAATCATATGAGGCATATATGTACAGCAACCAATCAGCAGCTACTGATCATATCTAGGTATGCTTTTCAGCACAGTATATCAAGAGAATAAAGCAAATTAGATAGAAGTAAATTAGAATTCTAAATCATAAAAGAAAAAATTTGGGTTTCATGTCCCTTTAAATTACGGTTTACTCTGTGAATATTTAATACAATTTACATCAATTTTTCATTTTTGATAAAATACAATTTTTGGTGAACAATTTTGTTAGGATTTTTGATGCACCTTAACAATACAATTTTTTTTTCCTGAGTATTTTTGTGTGAATCGTTCAATTATCTGTTTTGTGTGATTTTTAAATTACAAATTTAATTGTGCACTTTTGTAATGTACAAATCTCCTTCCCATATGAAAATGCAATATTCGCCCTTAGCGAGACACCCTGTTTTCAGAGTAAAAAGTGATATGTCCACAAGGAAACTGGAAGTACGGATGAACATTCTTTAATAATCTCGCCAGCCCAGAAACCTTTAGATAATCGGCCCATGGTGAGTGCAGATGTGGCACTACATAAAATCACCTTATAGTCAAATCTCAATTTGACCACCGTGCAATATGAAATTTGACCAGCATTTCCCTTTGTAACTGCAAACTCTCATGTTGAATACATCACTTACAGTTGCGCCATATCGGTTTTTTTTTACATTTAATGACTCTAAATGTACGTTTGATAAAATTTCGGGAAGTTTCCCATGCCGGACACCTCTGGGGAAATATCTAAGTCATCTGATGGGAGAGGAGATTTTAGAGTGAAATTTTGTAGGATGGTGGTTAAAAACAAAAAAAGCATCATCCGAGCAAGTCCTTCTCCTAGGCAGTTTCTCTTCCCTAGAAAAGATAACAGACACAATGTTAAATAATGAAGGAAGGGAATTCAACTTTCCATAGACAATGGGCGTACAAAATATAGACTTATTAGTCTTTATTTGTGTATTCTGGTGCTTCATTATCATCCAAATGCGGAAGAAATTGTCTGCTTGTGGCATTCTGCTCTTTTTCCGAGCCGTTTTTTTTCCTGTGAAAGTGTAACAAACTAAGATCTAGATTTGTAACCATCTTAGTGCGTTGTACTTTCACAAGAATAAATCCTGCACCAAAAAAATCCAAATGTGAGCACAGAATGCACAGGCCTAGTCTTTCTAAAGAACCACCAAGAATCATAAACACTTTACGTCTGAGAATCTACAGCTCTTCACTCTGGCGAGATGATCTAAGTGCCGTGATGTCCCTCAAAGAATTTTGGAATGGAAATTGTTACTGTTTATCTTAAAATATAGGTTCTGGATGTGAAGGCGAGGCACCAACATTAAAATCTAATGCTAAAAAAATTGCGCAATTTCACTTCATGTTGGTACATTTCTGATCATTTAAAACAAGACATGTGCAGCAGTGAAAAATATGGTTTGTCCAAATCTTTCAGAACAAATATTTGGGAAAATTAGTTTGAGCTATATTCTACGGTCAATTTTCAACTCAACTCTGACAAGGATTTCTATTGTTAGCACTTATAATATCTTTGTATAAAGGATTTTAACATTAATGACACAGTAAAGCGTGAACCTGCCTCCTTGCAACATTATATCTGCCTAGGAGATCTTCAAACAAGATTGCACCTTCATATCCAGGTTTTTATAGGGGACACTCCTCCATGCATGACAGTCCATTTCATTGTGTTTGCACCTAACATTATTTGAGATGCACTGTTGTAACTGTTTGGACTTAGCATGCATGGAGACACTAAAAAACCTGGTCACAATCTCACTTGAAGGTCTCCTAGGCAAGGAAAATTTGCTTGGCTTGTTATGCAGGTTCTGGACGTGAAGGAAATACACACACGTTACAATATAATTCTCAAAAAGAAAAGCTTAAATGTTTGGTGTGATTTCTCCCCCAATGCCAGCGAGATCTCAAACACTGGACCCTAACTGTCATCAATAGTCAAACTGTCATCTATCTCTTTACTGTTGGCTAACAACTGTCATTAAAGGCATGTGGAACCCCCATTTTTTTCTTTCATGTTTCAGACAGAGCATGCGATTTTTAACAACTTTGCAATTTACTTCTATTATCTAATTTGTTTTATACTCTTGTTAAACTTTTTTTTTTTAAAAAAGGATAGCTAGGTAAGTTCAGGAGCTGCTGATTGGTGGATGCACATATATGCCTCATGTTATTGGCTCACCCAGTACGTTCAGCTAGCTCCCAGTAGTGCATTACTGCTTCTTCTACAAAGGATGCCAAGAGAATGAAGCAAATTAGATAAGAGACATAAACTGGAAAGTTAGTTAAAATAGTATTCTATATCTGAATCATTAAAAAAAATACTTCCCTTGTCCCTTTACATTCAACATCATTTATAAGGTTTAAGAGAATACAATAAATAACAATTAGGTTGATAAGTACTTATATGGGAATCTCTGCTAATTATTTTTTTCCCCCATACACATTTCCCCCTTAACACTTTACAATTTATGGAAATACGAATAGTTACCTGCTGAGAAAGGCATAAAACCATCATTTTTCTTAAAGTTGCCCAAGTCATCTAAGAAGTTTTGGGGATTGAAATGATGAGGATCAATCCAGCACTGAGGATCATTTAACACAGTACCCAGCATGGCATAAACAGTGGTACCCTGAAAATGATAAGATGCATTTAATTAGACCTAACAGTAGTGACCGGATTATCCTAAGAGTGCATGATGACAGTAACATAGGTTCATAAAATCCAAAGACCTATTTAATCAGACATAGGACCCCATTTATCAGTAGGTTGGTGGCCAAGGTTCCCAGCTAAGTAACCTGTCCCTCTGCACTTGCTCATTAATAATTGTACAAGTGAGTGCTTGTGCAGCCTATCTCCCAGTTTTATATTAGATTACTGATGAAGTTGCGTAATGTACATAACATATTGTTCTATTTACTATATATAAATAGGCAACCTAGGCTGCTGTGTTTTTTCAGGTCCTTCCATTTTTTCTCTCACATATATTTTTCGATATCTTTATAAATTTGTTGAAAATATAAACCAAATATTGCCTTAAAAGTATCAAGGAGATGATGTAAAAAACGAAATGTTGTTATCAATAGATATGAGGGAAATATGTCTATCCATCATTGAAAAAGTTAACACATAAGAACACACACTGTATCTTTAAGAGTAAACTGTTTAAGAGAGGTGTGCATAGGTGGTTACCTATGCAGTGACCAAGTGCGCATCCACAAAACATGTATGCTGGTGGACCTGTACACATTGTGATTGTATCTTGTGAAGAGATGTGTTTTTATGAGTGCCGTTATCTATGCTTTTAAATGGATTAATAAACTTTTTGGATTTTACCGAGAGGCTGCTTTTTTGAAGTACTGGGCACATCCATTTCTTTGGATGTGCTGAACAAACGTATCGTGCAAGCTGCATACATTTCCCCAGCAACCCACGACTCACTCTCCATTGTGCCGGTCAGTAGACGCAGCAACAGCGCTGAAGTGGACATTTTCAGCGTATGAACCTGAGGTGAGATTGTTTGTGGCTCTATACCCTGCAGAGGTGTGCTGAGGTATCTCCCAGCTCTTGCATGACCATTCAAGTAAAAGAAGGGCCAGTCAGTCACCGCTGCATGCTTCCTCCTGCAGAACCCAGTCTGGATCTCCTGTGGCGCGAATCCTGCGCCTATGTAAGTAACTTCACTCCTACCTATCACTGCCCAAGTATACTGTAGGTGTTACTTACTGTTCTCCTGGGTTGTGCTTATTTGTATGCTGGACTGTTATAATATTGCTGAACCTTGCTTGTCTGACCACTCTGCCGGTTTAACCCTTAACTGCTGGACTGTTATATTATTGCTGAACCTTGCCTGTCTGGCCACTCTGTCTGTTTAACCCTTAACCTGCTGGATTGAAATACTGCTGCTGAACCTTGCTTGTCTGACCACTCTGCCTGTTTAACCCTTAACTGCTGGATTGATTTACTGTTGTCAAACCCTGCCTGCCTGACCATCCTAGTGGTTTACCTCTGGATTGCCTTACTGTTGCTGATCCCTGCCTGCCTGAACATCCTAGTGGTTTACCCTTGAACTACCTTTCTCTGGTTTCCTGTCTGTTGCCACCAAGGACTGTCCTGCCTGTGGTAAGCGCCACTTATCTCACCTTGCAAACCTTCTCTGCTCTGGGATATTCCCTATCATTCCCACTCAACGCCAGGATAACAAGACTACTGGCCAAGTTTGGTCTGATAGAGGAGTATCCCACGAGCATTACAACAGCATATCTGTGTATGCCGTGCAAAAACAGCAATTACTTTTATTAGAAGCATGCACATTTAAATTTTGACTTTTCAATCCCTTAAATAGGCTGCTCTTTTTTTCAAAATGAACTTTGGACGGTGACATGGTTAAAGTAAACTCCCAAAGCAAAAAATGGCACACTAGAGAATGCAGTTTTTGCAGTATTAATTAGATAACTATTGCTGAGTTCACAACAAGAACATATATACTCATCTTTATCAAGTTCTTCTCCCGGCTTTGACTGCAGGTTTGCACAAGCGAACTTGTAGTCAGGATTTATCAAGCATTTGTAATCAGACTGCTGCGTTCTTGCCGTGTTCTCCACCTCTTAGGCAGATAATTGTTATCTCCCTGGACCAGGGAGATTGACAGCTCCTGCCTGCGCGTGATTGGTTGTATGTGTGCGGGGTTGCACGTCAGCGCACAGGAGCGCTCTTGTGCAATGGTAAATGCGGGCAGTGGGTTGCTGCCCACCAGAGGAAAAGTCAGACAGACAGGGACCCCTGTCCACCCGTGGATGATAAGTGGAACCCTTAGTGTATGTAGCCTTTGTGGGAAAAACACAGGTCTTGCGGAATAGTGATAATTATGTTGTTGCGATCGTCATACGTACGTACATAGGTTTATTTGAAAGATGTAAGTGCATTACTAATCTATTTATTTTTGTAAGTATAAATTTAAAAAATACTGTTTGCTTTCATCTAAATTTTTATGAAGTATGATACTGGAATGTAGTATAAATACAATAACACTATTCCATTTTGCTTGTGCTTTATAGCTCCACTTCTAGACCCTAGTGAAAGGGGCATGAGACTCAACATCTTTTCTTTCTTGATTTAAATAAAACATATAATTTTAAACAACTTTCCAATATTCTTGAGCCTACATATATATACTTTTCAACAAAGGATACCAAAGAGCTAAGCAAATTTGATAATAGAAGTAAATTGCCATTATGTTTAAATGTGTCTGCTCTATCTGAATTATGAATGAAAAAATTTTGGGTTCCACATCCTTTTTAAGGCACACGTTGCTTTAGGCATTAGAGCATCTCACTGTTGTACTAATATTAATTACAAGTTTAATATTTTAAACGTTTTGCCCCACTTGATATTTGTGATAAAAAACAACCTTTGGAATGTGATATCCCTTAAATACAACATCTCGTGTAGTTGCGCGAGGAGCGCCAAATGGAATAAGGTTTATGAACCTCTGGATTTCATGGATTACAGCTTCTGTATAGGGCATTTTACTCTTGTCCTGGAAGGTTGGACTCCTGTTTTCCCCAATCACTTGGTCAATTTCCTGTTTGACCTTAGCTATTGGAAGAGAGTTAAATATTAAGGAAGAGAACATTTATTAAATAACATTTACATTAAGTTCTATTCAAAATTAAGCATTTTGGCAAATCTTGAAATGTAACGCACCTTTGTGACCGTGAGTTCAATAATGTATGTAAAGCAACTTAAGTACCAGATTTGTATTGTTATATACTCCCTACTTATGTAATGGATGTAATCAAGTCTTTACAATCTTTTTAAAAATATTTCGGCTAGATTACGAGTTTTGCGTTATACTGAAAAAGCAGCGTTATCAGGTTATAACGCTGCTTTTTCACTACAGCTGGTATTATGAGTCTTGCAGATTTAGGGGCACCGCACACTTTTTTGGCCTTAACGCAAATAACCTTACGCAAATTGCGTAAAGTCTTTTTTCTATGGGACTTCCATAGCGCCAGTATTACAAGTTTGTCCTGGGAGGCCAAAAAGTGAGCGGTACACCCTATCCCGTCAAGATTCGTACCGCATTTTAAAGTCAGTAGTTATGAGTTTTACACTACAAATCCGTAGCATAAAACTCATAACTAAAGTGCTAAAAACTACTCTAACACCCATAAACTACCTATTAAACCCTAAACCGAGGCCCTCCCGCATTGCAAACACTAAAATAAAAATATTAACCCCCTAATCTTCCGCTCCGGACATCGCACCACTATAATAAACATATTAACCCCTAAATCGCCACACTCCCACCTAGCAAACATTACTTAAATATTATTAACCCCTAATCTGCTGTCCCTAACATCGCCGCCACCTACCTACATTTATTAACCCCTAATCTGTCGTCCCAACGTCGCCGCCACTATATTAAATGTATTAACCCCTAAATCTAAGTCTAACCCTAACCCTAACATTCCCTAACTTAAATATAATTAAAATAAATATAAATAAAACCTACTATTAATACCTAAATAATTCCAATTTAAAACTAAATACTTACCTATAAAATAAACCCTAAGCTAGCTACAATATAACTAATAGTTACATTTTTATCTAGCTTAGGGTTTATTTTTATTTTACAGTCAAGTTTGTATTTATTTTAACTAGGTAGAATAGTTACTAAATAGTTATTAACTATTTAATAACTACCTAGCTAAAATAAATACAAATTGACCTGTAAAATAAAACCTAACCTGTCTTACACTAACACCTAACCTAACCCTACAATTAAATAAATTCCCTAAATTACAAAAAAACAAACACTAAATTACAGAAAATAAAAAACTAATTACAAGATCTTTAAACTAATTACACCTAATCTTATAGCCCTATCAAAATAAAAAAGCCCACCCAAAATAAAAAAAAACCCTAGTGTAAACTAAACTACAAATAGCCGTTAAAAGGGCCTTTTGCGGGGCATTGCCCCAAAGAAATCAGCTCTTTTACCTTAAAAAAAAAATACAAACAACCCCCCCAACAGTAAAACCCACCACCCACACAACCAACCCCCCAAATAAGAGCCTAACTAAAAAAACCTAAGCTCCCCATTGCCCTGAAAAGGGCATTTGGATGGGCATTGCCCTTAAAAGGGCATTTAGCTCTATTGTGGCCAAAAGCCCTAACCTAAAAATAAAACCCACCCAATACACCCTTAAAAAATCCTAACACTAACCCCCGAAGATCCACTTACCGGGAGAAGTCTTCATCCTAGCGGCAAGATGTCCTCAACGAAGCCGGCAGAAGTGGTCCTCCAGACAGGCAGAAGTGGTCCAGAAGTCTTCATCCAGACGCCATCTTCTATCTTCATCCATCTGGCGCGAAGCGGGTCCATCTTCAAGACATCTGGCATGGAGCATCCTCTTCCAACGACGACTACCCGACGAATGAAGGTACCTTTAAGTGACGTCATCCAAGATGGCGTCCCTTAGATTCTGATTGGCTGATAGAATTCTATTAGCCAATCGGAATAATGGTTGAAAAAATCCTATTGGCTGATGCAATCAGCCGATAGGACTGAACTTCAATCCTATTGGCTGATCAAATCAGCCAATAGGATTGAGCTCACATTCTATTGGCTGATTGGAACAGCCAATAGAATGATTGCATAAGCCAATAGGATTTTTTCAACCTTAATTCCGATTGGCTGATAGAATTCTATCAGCCAATCGGAATCTAAGGGATGCCATCTTGGATGACGTCACTTAAAGGTACCTTCATTCATCGGTAAGTCGTCGTTGGAAAAGGATGCTCCGCACCGGATGTCTTGAAGATGGAGCCGCTCCGCGTCGGAAGGATGAAGATAGAAGATACCGTCTGGGTGAAGACTTCTGCCGCCTGGAGGACCACTTCTGCCCATCTGGAGGACCACTTCTGCCAGCTTCATTGAGGACATCTTGCCGCTTGGATGAAGACTTCTCCCAGTAAGTGGATCTTCGGGGGTTAGTGTTAGGATTTTTTAAGGGTGTATTGGATGGGTTTTATTTTTAGGTTAGGACTTTGGGCCGCAATAGAGCTAAATGCCCTTTTAAGGGCAATGCCCATCCAAATACCCTTTTCAGGGAAATGGGGAGCTTAGGTTTTTTTAGTTAGGGTTTTATTTGGGGGGTTGGTTGTTTGGGTGGTGGGTTTTACTGTGGAGGGGGTTGTTTGTATTTTTTTTACAGGTAAAAGAGCTGATTTCTTTGGGGCAATGCCCTGCAAAAGGCCCTTTTAAGGGCTATTGGTAGTTTAGGCTAGGTTTTTTTTATTTTCAGTGGGCTTTTTTATTTTGATAGGGCTATTAGATTAGGTATAATTAGTTTAAAGATCTTGTAATTTGTCTTTTATTTTCTGTAATTTAGTGTTGTTTTTTTGTAATTTAGCTAATTTTATTGAATTTAGTTAATTGTATTTAATTTAGGGAATGTATTTAATTGTAGGGTTAGGTTAGGTGTTAGTGTAACTTAGGTTAGGTTTTATTTTACAGGTAAATTTGTATTTATTTTAACTAGGTAGTTATTAAATAGTTAATAACTATTTAGTAACTATTCTACCTAGTTAAAATAAATACAAACTTGCCTGTAAAATAAAAATAAACCCTAAGATAGCTACAATGTAACTATTAGTTATATTGTAGCTATCTTAGGGTTTATTTTATAGGTAAGTATTTAGTTTTAAATAGGAATTATTTAGTTAATGATTGGAATTTCTATTTCTATTTATTTTAATTATATATGTTAGGGGGTGTTAGGGTTAGGGTTAGACTTAGGTTTAGGGGTTAATAAATATTATATAGTGGCGGCGAAGTTGGGGGCAGCAGATTAGGGGTTAATAAATGTAGGTAGGTGGCGGCGATGTTAGGGACATCAGATTAGGGGTTAATAATATTTAACTAGTGTTTGCAATGCGGGAGTACGGCGGTTTAGGGGGGGTTGATAAATATAATGTAGGTGTCGGCGATGTTGGGGTCAGCAGATTATGGGTTCATAAGTATAATGTAGGTGGCGGCGACGTCCAGAGCAGCAGATTAGGGGTTAATAAGTATAATGTAGGTGTCGCGATGTTGGGGCGTCAGATTAGAGGTTAATAAGTGTAAGATTAGGGGTGTTTAGACTCGGGGTTTATGTTAGGGTGTTAGGTGTAAACATAACTTTAGTTTCCCCATAGGAATCAATGGGGCTGCGTTACTGAGCTAAAAAATGCTTTTTTGCAGGTGTTAGATTTTTTTCAGCCGGCTCTCCCCATTGATGTCTATGGGGAAATTGTGCACAAGCATGTATAACCAGCTCACCGCTGACTTAAGCAGCGCTGGTATAGGAGTGAGGTATGGAGCATAAATTTGCTCTATGCTCACTTATTGCCTTTTAACGCCGGGTTTCTGAAAACCTGTAATACCAGCGCTGTAGGAAAGTGAGCGGTGACAATAAAATGCAAGTTAGCAACGCACCCCTCATAACGCAAAACTCGTAATCTAGCCGTTTGTTTGTAATGAAAATTCATATGTCTGCTATTTCCTATGGGGAACATCTTTAGGGCAACAAAGTAGTAGCTGGACTATATTAAAGTTAATATAGTAGTTAGCGCTTCTGCTACA
The DNA here is from genome assembly GCF_027579735.1 of Bombina bombina. NCBI lineage: Eukaryota > Metazoa > Chordata > Amphibia > Anura > Bombinatoridae > Bombina > Bombina bombina. The sequence goes on along the minus strand of NC_069505.1, from coordinate 597,915,900 downwards.
AGCCAACTGCTGCACTCACAAAAACTAAATTTATTTATTTAGGCCTAGATTACAAGTGGAGCAGAATCGCTATACATTGAGGCCGAATTATCAAATGTCTGTCGGACCTGATCCGACAGTGTGGATCAGGTCCGACAGACATTGCTGAATGCGGAGAGCAATACGCTCTCCGTATTCAGCATTGCACCAGCAGCTCACAAGAGCTGCTGGTGCAACGCCAACCCCTGCAGACTCGCAGCCAATGGGCTGCCAGCAGGGAGGTGTCAATCAACCCAATCGTACTCGATCGGGTTGAATTCCGGCGATTCCTGTCCGCCTCATCAGAGCAGGCGGACAGGGTTATGGAGCAGCGGTCTTTAGACCGCTGCTTCATAACTGCTGTTTCTGGCAAGTCTGAAGACTCGTCATAAACACAGGCCCTCAAGCTCCATTTGGAGCTTGATAAATGAGCCTCATTGTGCGAACTTGAAACATTGAGCCCATTAATATTGATATTAAGGGCTAGATTTATCAATGTTGAGGCGTACAGGGGCGCGTATACGCGCCCCTGTACGCCTCAGCTCGCCTGTTGCGGGGCGAAATTACCCGCAGGTAATTAACATTGCACACGAGCGCAATTTTGCGCTCGTGTGCAATCCTGCCCACTGCCCGTGCACAGCCAATCACGCGCGGGCAGGAGCCACAATAGAGGTGGTGTAGATGTTAGGGAAGCAGCGGTCTGGGAAATTCTGCAAATAGTGACATATAACTGTCTCAGAGGGCGAGTTGGACTGAGCTCGGTATCAGGAACTGTCCCTCTCAAATAGGGACAGTTGAGACATCTGACCTCTGGTAAACCTGTTTAACCATCTACTTGCAATAGCAGATTTTTCACTAGTGTTTGTGCAAAGTAACACTAAGGACAACTCACCCTGCACTACTGGATGTGCTACAATTGTAATCCACTATGTTTTAGGTTACTTACCTTGAATTTCTGGGTATTTAAGCAGTAGAAGAATTCCATAGTTCAGAGTCTCGCTAGTTGTGTCAGCAGCAGAAAACAATAACTGTGCAACATTACATATCAAGTTGGGTAACGTAAACGCTGTGTTTGGGTTGTCTTTTTCCTGGTAGAGGGAGAAGAAACATGAAATTGTCTTTTTGCACAGAAATCATAGAGAAAAGTAAAGAAATCCCAAATTTAGATAAAGCATTTAAAAATATTTTTTTTTTTTTTTTTTTACCAAATACCAAGACATTTGGGTTTTCTGTGTGTGTATGTATGTTTAGGGTGTGTGTGTATGTGTAGGATGTGTGTGTATCTGTATGGTGTATTTGTGTGTGTGGGGGATGTGTGTTGGGTGTGTGAGTGTGTATGTGTAGGTTGTGTCTGCATGTGTAGGGTGTGTCTGTATGTTTAGGGTGTGTATATGTGTAGGGTGTGTGTATGTGTAGGGTGTGTGTGTGTAGGGTGTGTGAGTGTGTGTATGTAGGGTGTGTGTGTAGGGTGTGTGAGCGTGTATGTTTAGGATGTGTATTTGTAGGGTGTGTGTGTGTGTGTGTATGTGTAGGGTGTGTGTATGTGTAGGGTGAGTGTGTATGTGTAGGGTATGTATATGTGTAGAGTGTGTGTATGTGTAGGGTGTGTGTAGGGTGTGTGTATATGTGTAGGGTGTGTGTGTAGGGTGTGTGAGTGTGTATGTGTAGGATGTTTATACGTGTAGGGTGTGTGTTTGTAGGGTGTGTGTGTGTGTGTATGTGTAGGGTGTGTGTGTGTGTATGTGTAGGGTGAGTGTGTATGTGTAGGGTATGTATATGTGTAGGGTGTGTGTATGTGTAGGGTGTGTATATGTGTAAGGTCTGGGTATATGTAGGTTGTGTATATGTGTAGGGTGTGTGTGTGTATTTATGTGTAGGGTGTGTGTGTGTAGGGTGTATATGTGTAGGGTGTGTGTATGTGTAGGGTGTGTATGTGTGTGTGTGTAGGATATGTGTGTGTGTGTATGTAAGTATTTTGGGCTCTCACACAAGCAATCACGCAAGAGCAGGGATCGTAAATTGCCCCAGTCTAATAAGTCAGAGAAAGCAGTAGTTGGAGGCTTTGCACCTCAAGGCTCCTCAACTGCATCCACAGCTTTATAACAGAGCCCTTAGCTTATAGATGAATCATTTTAAGAGGTTAGTTATCAAGGGTTCCTCTTGATATTATTTCAGCCAGATCTGAGATAAAATATGGGATAAGGATTGTTTTCCAGGGTTAAGCCAGCAACCTGGGAACTGGAGTGTAAATATCAAATCCATGAAAGAAGGTTAAGTAGAGTCTTCAATGGCTTGGTCAACTGAGGTGTGAAACAGGGCTGCTCTCTTGCTGCCTTTATCCTTGTCTCTACCTGCTCTCTTATTTCTGATATTTTCTCTGTGGAAACTGAGGTTGCCAGGCTGGTACAGGGCACATTTAACAGTATCCTTCCCAGACCATGATTACAGCAAATTCATATCCTACATTTATGCCTCTAACTTCTCAACAGCCACCTACTCATTAGCAAGGCATTTTGAACTTTTTAAGACCTTTATCAACAATATCTGTTCCCTAAGATCCAACTTTAATCAAACATACTGTAAAAAACATATAATTAATTATAGAAATATTTTGATAGACAATACCGTTTCTATCTTAATAAGGAAGCTATCAATATAGCTTTGTGGAGATGATGGGTCCAGCTTTTGTCGGCAGATCTCTACTCTTTCCTCTGAAAAAGCTAGAAGGCTGTTTAAACACTTGAATATTTTGTGATGTTTTCCAGGAATAAATCTCATAAAACCTGGGAAAATTTCGTATATCTGCAAAAAATAAATAAATAAAAATCAAGAACAATCTCAAGACCGTATTTTATGGACAATTTTTGTAGAAAACTCTGATCATTTTAATTATGTTATTTAAATTGATCTTCAACTAAAAGGATGAGTTCCCATTGATGATGTTAGCTTTGAGCTTTTCTGTTTTACAACCACATGAAGATTTCCTTAGATGGAAGCATTTGCCCCATTTATATTTATCTATTTTCAATTTTGAAATTTCTGGAGGAAAATTAGCATCTCAGTATATTGCTTAGCAACTCTAACATGATGGTATTAAAGACTCATTTGGTGCTTGTCACTTTCAACTCAGCTACAGTAACACACGTGACACATATATACAACTATATAGACATATAAATATATATAGATATCAAGCGATTGCTTTTACAAACACAAATCCCGGTGATAAACCCCTTATCGCTCAGGCGCAAACGTTTGCGCTCCACTCGTAATTTGGCCCATAACTATTTACAGAAATATTATGAATCAACATTTTATGTTACCCCACACTTACCTGACCCCATGCAGAGCTAATAACCTCAAACGACCCATGAACCATTTCTATAACTGTATGTAGTTCCTTGTGGTCGTATTCAAAACGATTCCCAAACAAAATGAAACATGACACGTTCAGAGAAGCAAGACTGAGAAGATGATTCGGACTAAAAAACTTCCCTAAAACAGTGAGGAATATTGAATAGCGATAAGAGGTGGATATTTAAATATTTGTAATTTAAAAAGCTTTTAGCCATTATAGTAACATATTTAAAAGGACATATAACTAAGTGTTCTATCATGTATATAACAGAGAAGCTATTAAACATGCTTGAAATATCTTTTTTTTTAGACTCAAGCAGGTTAAATGGATTTAAAACCCCAACATTTTCATTCATGATTCAGATTGACATTTTAATAAGTTTATTATTTAATTTGCTTTGTACTCTTGTTAAGTTTTGTTGAAAAGCATATATAGGTAGGCTCAGAAGCCACAATGCCCTACTGAGAGCTAGCTGCTGATTGGTGACTACACACATATGCCTCGTGTCATTGGTTCACCAGATGTGTTCATCTAGCTCCCAGCAGTGCATTGCTGCTCCTTCAACAAAGGATATCAAGAGAATGAAACAAATGTCATACTTTGGAAAGTTGTTAAAAACATCAGGGAATCAGGTTTCTTGAGAGAGGTTTGACTAGAAATCCTGCTTCTCTGTTAAGGAAACTAGTCTATGCTACCCAACTGATAGACATAATTGGCACCTAACACCCAACTGATAGACATGATAGACACCCAAAACCCAACTGATAGACATGATAGGACTCAACACCCAACTAATAGACATGATAGACACCCAACATCTAACTGATAGACATGATTGATACTCAATTAATAGACATGATCAGCACCCAACACCCAAGTGATAGACATGATAGACACCCAACACTAAACTGATAGACATGATAGGCCCTCAATACTCAACTGATAGACATGATAGAAACCCAACTGATAGAAATGGCAGGAACCAACACCCAACTTATAGACATGATTTACACCCAACTGATATACATGATAGGCACCCAACTGATAGACTTGATAGACACCCAACAATAAACTGATAGACATGATAGGCCCTCAATACTCAACTGATAGACATAATAGAAACCCAACTGATAGAAATGGCAGGCACCAACACCCAACTTATAGACATGATTGACACCCAACTGATATACATAATAGGCACCCAACTGATAGACATGATAGACACCCAACACTAAACTGATAGACATGATAGGCCCTCAATACTCAACTGATAGACATGATAGAAACCCAACTGATAGAAATGGCAGGCACCAACACCCAACGTATAGACATGATTGACACCCAACTGATATACATGATAGGCACCCAACTGATAGACATGATAGACAGCCAACACCTAACTGATAGACATGATTGATACTCAACTAATAGACATGATCAGCACCAAACACCCAGCTGATAGATATGATAGACACCCAACACTAAACTGATAGACATGATATTCCCTCAATACCCAACTGATAGACATGATAGAAACCCAACTGATAGAAATGGCAGGCACCCAACACCCAACTTATAGACATAATTGACACCCAACTGATATACATGATAGGCACCCAATTGATATACATTATAGACACCCAACACCCAACTGATAGACATGATAGACACCCACACCCAACTGAAAGACATGATAAAAGACCATCCTAATATCATAATTTTCTTTACTTCTGTCTGATTATTCAATCAAAAGTAATTTTAGGTTGAGAAAATGCTGTTAAAATTGGATTTCAAAGTAATTATTGAGAAGAGCTTCAACCTTTGGTCTTTCTGAATTCTGAAACTATATGCTGAGCTTCATCCTTGATCCAGTCTTCAGCAATTTTCTTTCCCATACCAAAATCTTTAAAGGTGACAACCGTGAAGCGCCGAAGCTGCCTCCAGCGTTCCATGTTGTTGGTAAAAATGAGTCCTAGTAAGAATAAACCAATAAGTAGAGTCTACATTATTATCTTTTGCCTAGTGTGTCAATAGTTGGATAATTAACTGGTCACTTTTAGTTTATTCATCCCTAGGTTTAAATGGTTGTGAAAAGGAGATATTAGGGCTGATTTATCAATGCCTGGTGGACATGATATGCTGTAGCGTATAAAGTCCACCAGACATCACTGAATGCCGACAGCATACGCTGTCAGCATTTAACATTGCACAAGCAGTTCTGGTGAACTGCTTGTGCAATGCTGCCACCTGCAGATTTGCGGCCAATAGGCCACTAGCAGGGGGTGTCAATCAACCTGTTCGTACATGATCGGGCGGATTGATGTCTGCAGCCTCAGAGGCGACGGACCAGTTAAGGAGCAACGGTCTTAAGACAGCTGCTTCATAACTGCTGTTTCCGGCGAGCCTAAAGGATCGCGCAGAAACAGGGGCATCAGGAGCCATGCGGCCCTTGATAAATCGTCCCCATTGCATGAAAAGGACAGTAAACACCTTGAAATTACAACATTATTCCACAGTCTTCCAATAGATTAAGATATTATCATTGTAGCTAAATCATGAAAATAAAATAAAGTAAACGCTGAAATGTTATATATTAAAGTAATAATTCATTATAAAAATGTATTAACTAACATTAAAGGGACACTCAATCAAAATTAAACTTTCGTTATTCAGATAGAGCATGCAATTTTAAACAACTTTCTAATTTACTTCCATTAACAAAATGTGCACAGTCTTTTTATATTTAAACTTTTTGAGTAACCAGCTCCTACTGAGCATGTGCAAGAATAAGTGTGTATGCATTTGTGAATGGCTGATTGCTGTCACATGGTACGTGTATGCATTTGTGATTGGCTGATGGCTGTCACATGGTACAGGGGGAGTGGAAAAAGACATAACTTTTAAAATTGTCAGAAAATAAATCTACTACTCATTTGAAGTTCAGACTAAGTGCTATTGCATTGTCTGGTTATCTTGCATTTGTTTATTATGCAAATCTACAGTGTTGACTGGTCCTTTAACTAAACATAGGAGTCTCACATAGATATTAATTAAATAGTTTAGTAAATATTTATAAATATATTTGTGTGTCTATTATGATTGGTCCCAGGTGAAGATTACAGAGCCAAAACATGTCTTTTTGGGTTAAATCCAATGAGTAACATACTCTGAGACACTAATCGACTTCCAAAAACTACCAATGTGTTTAATGTTACATACAAATGAGGATAGGCTTATGCTTAAAGGGACACTGAACCCAATTTTTTTCTTTTGTGATTCAGATAGAGCATGAAATTGTAAGCATCTGTCTAATTTACTCCTATTATTAAATTTTCTTAATTCTCTTGGTATCTTTATTTGAAATGCAAGAATGAAAGTTTAGATGCCGGCCCATTTTTGTGAACAACCTGGGTTGTTCTTGCTGATTGGTGGATAAATTCATCCACCTATAAAAAAGTACTGAACCCCCCAAAAAACTTAGATGCATTCTTTTTAAAATAAAGATAGCAAGAGAACGAAGAAAAATTGATAATAGGAGTAAATTAGAAAGTTGCTTAAAATTTCATGCTCTATCTCAATCACAAACGAAAAATAGTGGGTTCAGTGTCCCTTTAACATCTGACAACATTTTTGTGCCATTAGAAAATGAAATGAAGACATCTGTAAACAAAACAGAAGCCAGACCTTTACATCAGTTGAATTGAAAATAAAAACAAGATGGAGTACCCAGAACTATTTATATATCTCAAGCACTGTGGTTGATGAATAGAGCATTAACCCCTTAAGGACCAAGGACGTACAGGGCACGTCCTACAAAAACTGTCACTTAATGACCGTCCGCTTTCATGTTATTGCAGTGATGCCTCGATATTGAGGCATCCTGCAATAAAAAATTTTAGGCATCCAATGCAGAGAGAGAGAGACTCTGTGGCCCTCTCTGCATCGGCCAGTGATGGTGCCGATCGTTGGTGGGAGCCATAGCAGGGGGGCGAGTGGGCGGCCCATCGTTGGTAGAGATCTGGATCTTGTCCCCACTGTTTCCTGGAGCGCGCAAGGAGGCAAATTTTGTAGTAAACTGGGTACTGGCAGACAGCTGCCAGTACCTAAGATGGCGGCCAAAAGGTCACAGGGGGAGACTTAGAGAGATGTTTGGGGGGGATCAGGGAGGTTGGGGGGTAATGGGGGATCCTACACTAAAGGTTAAAATATATATATATGGGGGGCGGAGCTAGCCTGTGAAGGGAATAATCTAAAATTGCCCTTTAATTGTAGTTAAAAGTCTGCAAACCTGCCTTTTTCAGACCGATATCGCCTCTACGCTATAGATACAATCCTGCTGACCTCTTTGAGCACACAAAACCCTATCTGCTTGTGTTTACCGCCCGGAGCGTAGAGAAGCTCCAGAGTGAAAGGAGGACCTGGTTTGGCCTTGGTGCCGACTACAGCACACACAAGGATGCAAATTGGGAGCCCTGAAACCATCCTCTTATCTGCAGATGATCCCATGTAAACAAACTCTCTGCCGCGCCGACAACTTTTCTACAGCTTAAAAGGACATCACTCCATAAAGGTCTCGCCTCGTTAGAACTACCGCCGCCATCTTGCCAGCACCATGCGGCTACCGGAACACCGCTGCTTTGAATAACAGCAGGAGCAGGTACTCCTAATTAAAAACATGGTGTATACTCAAACCTGCATAACAACTCTAGGTGTGTAGATGCTCCACTTACTTACCCCTAAAAAGTCATAGCCCACATCAGGCAATATTACGAGTCACAAGTCCTATCTACAGTAACACTGGGCTAAAGTTCAGTATATCCTAGTGAGGAATCGTCACTCCGAACCTACCTACATCTCAGCATAGTTTAAACTATAAGAACCAATAAACGCTGACCAGGATTTGAGCTTATACTGCAAACCTAAAGACCACAAAACAAAAACCTCCATATTTAACAGGCTGCGGTGTTACTTCATCATGGAGTCACAGTTAATTACTATGATTCAAAAACTCATCTTCTCTCTGGATAGCCACACATACTCCCTTAAACAGGAGATAAAAGACGCCTTCACTATCTCTATCTCTAAGAGCGATGCGAAGGGAGGAGCTGAGGATAGTGATCCAACCTTCTCAAAATTGCCTAACTCTTCTCGTGATCCTAATAAGCCGGAGGGTAGAGATACTCTCGATGGCCACATTGATGAAACAGTGCTAGTTAGCGGAACTTTTATTAGGTGGTCCTTGCTCAAGGCTGAGATGACCTGTTCGTGCAGATCTCATACCCCTCTGGTCCCTACTGTTGGTCCTGTTGCCACACATTTACTTAAGAAAGTTCAGGAGAACTTTGATTTCGCCACCAGATGGTGGGAGAAAAATATGTCACAGTTGTGTGAGGAGTCTCTTTCAGAGGAATGCCGCAGCCCCACAGTCACAGTTCTGTGTAGTCCTGACTTGTGTATCATCATTATGCTATTACAGCCAATGCCTGGCCATATAAGGTCAGGAGTGGGTTAACCTATTGGAGTTTGCTGCTGCCTCTAATGACTTAATTGGAGTTAGATTTCATTCAGTTTAAAAGTTATTTCTTAGTTTATTATTTGATTTAACTTCATTTCTTGATGGATTCCCTTAAATATGCTAGTTCAGTCTCATGTATTTTTAGATCTGTCTTAAATAACCCCCTAACTTATAAGATAGTACCATGCCTAAATTTCAGTTGCTTAACAAAACATTTATTTACAATTGGATATTTACATATTTCCTATGTTTTACTTATTATGTTGTTATTATTACTATGGTCCATTATGGAATGTGTGTTTTATGATCTTTTTGAACAAGCCTAATCTTCCTATCCCTAAAAGGTAGCCCAGAACTATCTCATCTGTTTCGGACATTATTGCGCTTTAATTAGCCCATATGAAGCATACAGAGTACCTATTGTAATTCCATGCCAATAGTAGTTGGTACCCTTTCATGTAATTGTTATGCTTGGTTCATTTTGCCTCCGCTGTTTTCCAGCTATAACGCTATTATATACGGCAGACTCAGTTAGTTTATTCACAGACGTTAGATCAGCTATATAGGCTGTTTCTTAATACTAATTGCTTCTGTCACTCAGGTATATATTTATGTGTCTATAGAAATATTTGCTGGACTTAAGCCAACTCATCTATTGTAATCTTGCTACCACTTAGGTGTCCTAGGATTACTCTACTTCCAATGTTTTTAGCTAACAACTGTTAATAAGCATCCAGAAGGTTTATAATGCATACACATGTTCTGACCATATTATTGACACTATGTATGTCACTTTTCACAAAACTCAGCCACAAAACTGTCTTAAAAATAAGGTGGTAAAGTATAGGAAGGGTCATAGCTAACCATGTATATTGTTGTTTGTTGTGAAGTGAGCCGTAACTAATTATAGTTCTCCCTGCAAACTACCTATATGAGCTGGTTAGTAGGTATACTTTGGATGGGGCACTGGCTTGTCATACTGTTCTTATAGCTCACTGTGAATGAATTTAGTGGACTAATTACTGGATCCATTCATACGTGGCCTCTGTTATGCACCATACTCTTATTTAGGAGTTCACATTGTATGCCAAATGAGTTTCTATGTAACCCTATGTCTATATATTAACATCCCTTTTGACTCCATATAGCCCCAACAATGCCATAACCTCCCTCCTGTTGTATGACTTTAGCAGTATATTTAAGAAGCCATCTGCGGCCGAGGTGGCTTGCTATAGAATTTCATGCTTTATTCCTACTACAGAGGTGGACCCTAACCTATGGGCTAACACAAGTGGGACTCTCTACTCATTTAAGTAGTCCAAAACCAGCGCTTATGTCCAGATGATCTTTTTGGCTCAAGTAGCCCCCCATGTGGACTAGAGGCATATTATACCATTCATACTTTGTCCCTTTATATAATATGGTCTGACTTTAACCTATACCCCCCGCCCCCCAAGTTTCAACTTTTGGCAACGTTTATTTGCTGTTTAAAATGTTACTCTAAGATCGCAAACATGTTTTTGGGACATCTAGTTACCTATTGCATATATCTTTAAGCTTATTCACTCGAGACTTGTCTTGGTGCTGTAGTTAATTCTTTTTCAATTTACGGGCCTAACACCTATAGTGATATGCTACCAGCTTAGCGACTACGATGTCAGAATGTTATTGTCTAACTCATGTAGTCCTATACTAGATAGATTCAGTAGGGGAATAATGTAGCCACTACAGTCCATATAGAGCATTACACACAATGCTTAATTAGACCCTAGAGCACCGCTATATATAGAGTTTTATAGGAATATCATTTATAATTTATACCCTGAGTGAACTATGTCCCTCCCTATTAATTTAACAAGCAACAGGTTGTTTCTTGCCAGTTTAGCCCTTTGATTATATAATATGACTTTTACGTACTCCTTGCACTGTACTATCCTGGTATTTTATAAGGCTCCGCCCCCCATTTCCTTTCCCGTTCCACTTAGAGCGGCTCTTGCCCGCTGCACTTCCTCTTCCCCTCCCCGCTAACTTGGTCCAAAAGTGGCCAAACCAAAACTAACCCCCACTTGTCCCAAATGTTTCCTTTCTCTTAGATTATATAACTGCATGAACGACAACGTGGTGACCATCCCTATTAGTTACATAATATAAAAAGAGGTTTCATTATCCTTTACTGTTATACTGATTACGCATATCAATATGAATACCAGACACAGCTCTATGTTATATTGTTATGGTTTTGATGCTATTCCAGCGACGCACAGACTCCATACCCAGAAGGGTCTTACCTTTACTTCTCCGCTAGGGTTATGGTTATATAATATATGTTTTTCTGTAATATTCTTACTGTCACTGGTTGAAATTTTTCTGTAATAATTCTCACAACCTCAATAAAAATAATAAAAAAAAAATAAAATAAAAAACAATATATATATATATATATATATATAAAAAAAATCTTAAAAAAACACCTTTTTATACTGACAGACTTTCTGCCAGTACTTAAGATGGCGGTGATAATTGTGAGGTGGGAGAGGGAAGAGAGCTGTTTGAGGGGGGTCAGGGAGGGATCAGGGGGTGCAATGTGTCAGGTGGGAGGCTGATCTCTACACTAAAGGTAAAATTAACCCTATAAGTTACCTAATTAACCCCTTAACTGCTAGGTATAATACAAGTGTGGTGCGCAGCGGCATTTAGCGGCCTTCTAATTACCAAAAAGCAATGCCAAAGCTATATATGTCTGCTATTTCTTAACAAAGGGGATTCCAGAGAAGCATTTACAACCATTTGTGCCATAATTGCACAAGCTGTTTGTAAATAATTTCAGTGAGAAACCTAAAAATAGTGAAAAAGTTAAAGATTTTTTTTATTTGATCACATTTGGCGGTGAAATGGTGGCATGAAATATACCAAAATGGGCCTAGATCAATACTTTGGGTTGTCTACTACACTACACTAAAGCTAAAAATTAACCCTACAACCTACCTAGTTGACCCCTTCACTGCTGGGCATAAAACAAGTGTGGTGCGAAGCGGCATTTAGCGGCCTTCTAATTACCAAAAAGTAATGCCAAAGCCATATAAGTTAACGATTTTTTTTTTATTTGATGGCATTTGGCGATGAAATGGTGGCATGAAATGTACCAAAATGGATCTAGATAAATACTTTAGGTTTTCTACTAAAAAAAAATATATACATGTCAATGGATATTCAGGAATTCCTGACAGATATCAGTGTTCCAATGTAACTAGCATTAATTTTGTAAAAAATATATGGTTTGGAAATAGCAAAGTGCTTCTTGTAATTATTGCCCTATAACTTACAAAAGAAGCAAAGAACATGTAAACATTGGGTATTTCTAAACTCAGGACAAAATTTAGAAACTATTTAGCATGGGTGTTTTTTGGTGGTTGTAGATGTGTAACAAATTGTGGGGGGTCAAAGTTAAAAAAAGTGTTTTTTTTCCATTTTTCCTCATATTTTATAATTTTGTTTATTATAAATTATAGGATATGATGAAAATAATGGTATCTTTACAAAGTCCATTTAATCGCGAGAAAAATGGTATATAATATGTGTGGGTACAGTAATTGAGTAAGAGGAAAATTACAACACAAACACCACAGAAATTTAAAAATAGCCCTGGTCCTTAAGGGAAAGAACATTGAAAAATGGTCTGGTCACTTAGGGGATAAAGCAAAGTCACTTATGGAGAGTTCAAAAAGGTACAAGGCTCAAGAGTCCCTTCAGTCCAATCATATGACTCCAGGACCGAATACAACAACAAGTTCTTTGACTTCCCCTTTACATACCTTACATACTTCCATCCCTATTCCCTGAAGGACAGTACCGTAACCCGGTCTCGTCAGGTTGGTGAACTCTTCTGATGCTGAATCTGTCTTCCTCACTGGCCTGAAAAGTGACCTCTGTCCACCTAACAGTCGGGTGTAGGTAAAGGACATGTGCCGATGTAAGGCTCCGAACGGGTGAGAGAACTCCTCAGGAGCTGATCTGGTTCAATCACCCACTTTGGTGTGAGTCTCTGGCATCTGTGTGTGGCGTCTGTGTGGGCATGATCCCCGCAGGCCGACTTCTGAACTTCCTGATACGTTACCAACACAGTGGAAGTCGATAGGTTTATGATGTGGAGGGAGGGGGAAGTAGCGCTCTTGAGCTGGTAAACAATACACAGTCCAGCAGAAAATTGCGGTATTCCTAACTGCTGAATGTTTGTTCCGAAACAAAAACGCTGGAGCTGAAGTCTTGCCCAGTAGTGCATTTATTAGGCTGTGCCTTGAAACATCAGAAGGTCACAAACAGTAACGCCTGACGCGTTTCGCGCATGTGCACATGCGCTTTATCTGAGATGAAGATGTCTGCAAACAAAACGGAAGCCAGACTTTTACATCAGTTGAATTGGTTAACTCTTTATGGTCCAGTTTATGCAAACCTAAATTAGATTTAATCTCATAAACCTGGAAGATTCCTGTTGTACAATTCTAATAGCTTATGGTATCACTTCTTTATAAAAACCTGCTTAACTTACTGCATAAAAGTTTTTTTTTTCTTTTTGTAAGTAACACAAACCCTGACAGCATTACCTAGTCGAATGTAATTAATGCCAAAATGAGCATAAAGTGAAAACAGTCTTTTTTTCCTGTATGCTCATAGAGTGAAAATTATTATAGTGACAATTTAGTCTAAGTATCGACTTCCTATACTGAAAATATTTATATCATTGCCACAGTGGCAGTTACAGAAATATTTTTATGGTGGAGAAAAACACTCATGAGAAGAGTTACAAGTGTTTAATGGGCAGGGACAAGAGCAAGGGGAGGTGTAGTCTCTGGTGTTCAGGGGAGAGAGCCAGGTGGTCTGGGGGTGTGGCTACGCAGTTGTGGGATGTGGCTAGCCTAAAAGGACAGAGGTAGTCATTATCTTTTTTACCTTCCTCCTCAGCCAAAATGTAGAAAACAAAAGATTGGGGTGCTATGCACCACTTGGTCCCCCTTAAAATGCCACTGCATTGACATGGCCCTTTTGCAGTCTTTTCTAATTACTCTGTGTTGATTTTCCATAGTTATAAATTCATCATGAGCAGTAATTTGGATACAGGTTTACTAATTATTCAAGATGAACATAACTTTATTTGCTTAAAATACAGATGGTTTCTTACCATTATTCTTGTAGCATGCATCAAAACTGGGACATTCCCCTCGGCCACTAAACTCCTCAGCTTGGTCCACCAGGGCTTCCTTCACCGTTTGGTATCCAGTCAAAATAATCACTCTCCTCTTGCCGAAGTAGAGAGTAAACACGTTACCGTATTTTTCTCTCATCTGTCATTGTGAGACAACATTATCAGGTGGCTAAATTGGTCATTTGTATTATTTGCCTGTTTTAAAATGTTAAAGGGACATGAAACCCAAAATGTTTCTTTTATGATTCAGACAGAGCATGCTATTTTAAATAACGTTCTACTTTGCTTCTATTATCAATTTTTCTTTGTTCCCTTTGTATCTTTTGTTAAAAAGCAGGGATGTATGCTTAGGAGCCAGCCCATTTCTAGAGCAATATATGGCAACACTATTTCCTGCCATGTAGTGCTTCAGACACCTACCTAGGTATCTCTTCAACAAAGAATAACATGGGAGCTAAGCAATTTTGATAATAGAAGTAAATTGGAAACGTTTTTTAAAATGGTATGCTCTGTCTGAATAACAAAATACAAATTTTGGGTTTCATATCCCTTTAAGTATTATAATTTACTAAAATCCAATGGCCACACTAAAAAAAGTGCTAATATAAAAAATAGCCTTTATTGCTACAATTTAAAACGAAATCTCATGGAGGGAGTCTGTAAGACAAAGCTTACGCGTTTCATGCTGAACACAGATTGCTAAATCATAAGCTGCTTATGTTACTTTGCTCTCCAAATTTTAAGGGACAACAACCAATCGCCAAGTTTATAGAACACTGTAAAAATAAAAAAGTGATTTTTTATACTAACAGTTTTGAGTGCAGCTGCAGTTGGACTCTTTTGCAATACAAACCTCACTCTTCAGTCACCATGGTATGTTCCTCTCTAATGTATTATACATGAGCAATAACACTATAAAACTTTGATAAACACGTGCGCTTACCCGACTGCAGTTATGAATATTTCACATTCCAATGTTCTTCACATACGGAAGTGTAATTTTTATTGTAAATATCTCTATATATGTGTATATACCTATACCTGTATATCTATCTATTCCTATAGATACACAGATATAGATATATTTTACATTAACAGTATTATATATATATATATATGTGTGTGTATATATACATATACCTGTATATCTATTCCTATAGATATAGATATATTTTACATTAACAGTAGACATATATATATATATATATATATATATATATATATATATATATATATATATAAATATATATTTAATAATAAAAAAAAAAAAAATTCTATGTGAAGAACATAGAAATGTAAAATATGCGTTACGTGATTCGTGTTTCGAACGCTGTGTCGGGTTAAGAAACATGAAGAACTAAAAATCTTACATCTCTTTTATTGCAATAAAAAATATTACAAAAATAATAATAATTATTACAAACTATTATACTTCTCTGTAGAAAACACAAGGAAGGAAAGAGGTGCCGTATGTGTGAATCGGTATAACCAGCTTGAAATATATACACAGGAGACACAAGGTACTCACATAGTACAAAGGCAAATACCAGGAACCTCTGTGATGATGTCCACAGATTGATCACAGGGCTCAGGTGATTCCAACTCTCAATACAGAGCGACAGCAGCAAAGATGACTCTGGGATAGGCAATACCAAACCTTCCCTTGGAAGCGTAGTTATTAATACACTCAGCAATGAAAGTTAAAACTTTCAAAATTGATTTTAATAAAAATCATATAAAAAACAAAGTTAAAAACAATTCATGCTTAAGTTGTGCATAGGTACAATAATGCAACGCGTTTCACGGAACCAATCGTTTCATCAGGCATAAAACATGGTGTAAAGATACCCCTTATATAAGGCTACACTACCAAACTCTGTATACAAATGTTCCGCCCCCTTCAATTAGCTTGCAGACCAATCGGAAAACCCTTCATCTCATAAGTATCTTGTTGTCACACCTGCATCAAATAAATGTCAATACCTGTTCTGATACTATGTTTATAAGTGTTGTGTTTTGAGTGTATAAAGTGCATTTGTAATCAAGTAGCATTCAAACTCTTAAACTGAATAAAGATTACGATCACAACAGTCATATGTGTACATCAATATTTGCCAAAACTAAACACCAAGGGAGCAGCACACACAGATCTAGTATAACAAATCTTTGTACATACTTGTATTTGTTTACGAGACATCTATGTAACATACTTGAGTAAAATGTAGGACTTTCTATGCGCCCGTATTTGCGTCTCTGTAAGCTTGACTAAAGCAGTATGCATGATACATTGCTAACGGGGTTTCCCCATAGGACAGAATGGATGAACTGAGTGGCCAATCCACAAATGGAGTTCCAGACCAAACCCACACTTAGGACCTATGTTGGCCGACCTAAAATCCAATGAAGGCAAATACGCTGATAATCATGTTATACCGATTCACATACACACATACACATACAGCGCCTCTTTCCTTCCTT